>NC_048551.1:9984809-10285060 GCF_902806685.2 Maniola hyperantus
GAAATGTTGTTTGATAGATTATGTTAAGCAGACATGTAAATACAAGTTGGTGAAATGATATACTTATTAAATAAAATATTATTGACGAAATTGTGGTTTGATTTTGATAATGATCTCTAGAAGGGGTTTTGAAAAATGAAATACGATATCGTCGAGTTACTCCATCATGTTATAGTCCGCGACAAGTTGAGATGGCTATCGGGGTATGAGGCGAGGGGGACGCCCCACACGCCTGCGCCTTGTTAGCACGGGGGGTGTGCGGGGCGTTCCCACCCCGATCGCCATATCGGCCTGTCGCGTACTATACATCAGTGTGCTTAGTATGAAATACAACCAAACGTTGATAGAATTCGAATATCGGAAAATAATGACGTTATAGTGAAATGGATCTGAATATCCTTCATTTAAGTAAAAAATTCAGTATCACTGATTTTAATTTCGCAACAATACCGTTGGGGCATTGCATTGGTTTGTGTTGGATCTATGGATGAACTTGAGCTTTAAAACGAGGCTATTAAGGCCCATTTCATTTTAACGCTGAAGTTATGGTGTCCCGCACATTGCCACTTCTTCGCAATTCGTTGGACTACGTCTGGTCTATTCTATTCTGTACTACAGTACGCGGCAGAAAGTAATGTACATTGACATTTAGAAGGCGATAGCAGATTTGTAGAACGTTGTCCCTGTCATTGAGACCGACAAAACGTCATATATGTAGGTATGAGTGACAGAGACAACGCTCTACAAAGTCGAAATGTCATTCTAAAGGCTGATGTACATTACTTTCGGCCGCGTACTAGGTATACGTGGATTAATAAATTGTCTCAGCATTGCTTTTTTGGCGACCTCGACGCAGTGATGAGCACAGCCGACTGATTCGCTAACTCAGTGCAGAGCTCATTTGACATTTATTTTTAATCAATTGAAGGTTTTCGACGAAAAATTATTTTAATGTCACTCAAAGAAGCCCAACCAATTTCAATCGGTGGCTATCATTCTGTTTTGTGTTAGACACTGATAGCAAATCACCCCGCTGGTCTTAGATAAGAGGGATGTCCAGGGTTCGACTCCCAGCTTGATAGATTTGTGAATTGATTATTTCTAAATTGGGTCCGGTATGGTGGGCTTCGGCCATTGCCAATCACAACCCTTCTGGCAAAGCCGATGCCGCGTTGGAACTAGAAGCCGCGGGAACATCAGCTTTCGTCGTAGACTGCATCGTCACTTACCATCAGGTGAGATCGCAATCAAGAGCTAACTCGAAAAAAAAAAACAGACCAATCTAATGTTGAATCAAAAACTTAATCGAGTAGGTTCATTAATATTCATCATCATCTGAGCACGGGTCTCCTCTCAGTATGAGAAGGGTTTTTACCATAGTCTACGGTCTACCACGCTGGCCAAGTGCGGATTTGCAGACTTCTGTGTGAAGTCCATTAAAAAAACATTATGGAGGACTCTAGACATGCAGATTGCAGGTGTCACTTTGTTTTCCTTCACCGTTAAATCAAGTGATATTTAATTAGGTACCTACTTAAAACGCACAAAGCTCCGAAAAGTTAAAGGCGTGCCCGAGATCGAACCTCCGACCTCCTGCTTAGGAGGCAGACGTCTTAACCACTAGGATATCACGGCTCACTTAAAATTATCTAGGTTTAATAAAATACTGAAACCAAAGACTCAAAAGTACAACATAACTAGTCTGAAATCAATTATTTAAAACGCTAATGAGTTATCTATTATTATGTTATTTTTATTATTTCTACAGTAGAAAGGTAAGTAAAGCCATGTCTTTCTCAATATTCGAGAATCGGGACGCCATTTTTTCGTGTTTCAATCCCGTTTCTCATCTTTCTAGGTCAAATTCGTGTCGCCCCCTATCTGGAGCAATTTAATCTCGCGTAATTTATAGTCGTATAGTTTAGAATTTCCCCTCGAATAAACGTACAAAACGACACCGTTTGAGTTTTCCTTGAAAGCTGAAGGATACAACTATGGATAGGTACCTACCTAATACTACATTCAAATTGTATTTAATTTACTAGCTGACCCGGCGAACTTCGTACCGCCATATTTTTTTTGTGAATACAATTGTTTTATGGTTTTAGGTAATATTTATGCCCGCCTTGGCTTCACATTGGTGGTGTACAGTCGCAGATAGGAAAATTCAAATCTGTTGGATTATCAATAAATCCATACTTATATTAACACGTTTGATGTATCGAAAGTGATTAACCCATGTAATGTAATGTACCTAGTACCTACCTAACTCTAAAAAATTTGCGACGCGTGCTCGATATTGAATCACCGCCGAATAGAAGCCGAAGCCTTAACCACTAGGCTAACACAGCTCTTTAATAATACATAATATATTATGTATTAAGTATATAATAGTGTACGCTTACAACGAGTTAAGTCGACACCATAGACCTATAAAATACTCGTTGACACGGATCTTTTTTTAAGATTTCTTCTAAGTTACTTACTTAGCTACTTACTTCTTTAAGGGTCTGTCCGCTAGATAAACTTTAGCTAACGAACTAGCGACCCGCCCCAGCTTCGCACGGGTAGCTTATTAAAAATTTCGTAGGGATCTCTTATTAAAAAAATAGCTTAGTTACTCAGGAATAATGTGGCTTTCTACTGGTGAAAGAATTTTCAAAATCGGTTCAGTACTTCCAGAGATTACCTACTTTCTACAAACAAACTTACAAACTTTACCTCTTCATTAGTATAGATAAACACGTTAAATGACAGTTTTTGTATTGGGAATATGTCAAAATATCGAGTTTGATTAAAGTTTATCTGGCGATTGTGAAACAGGCCTAAGTTGTAATTTACAACTTGTAAACTGTAAGAAATTGTTTGATTATTGCCAAACTTACTTACCTTTTGTGTGATTATGACGAGGAGTGGTTAGTGGTTAATTAAATTCGTCGACATTTAGATTTCATTGTTAAAAGTGATGTCATATTCACATTTTATAAGTTGAACGTCCTCTGCAGTTACTATGGGTATTCAATTGTTGTTAACTGGGGAATGGAAAAAATTAAATCAACATGAAAATGTAGAAACTGACCTGTTATTTCATCCCCTTTATCTCTTCTAGACATAAAAGCTACCTACTTCCTTCGTTTCTTCTGCGGTATTACCCCACTGATCCTATATGTATATTCCCGGGCATACGGCACTGAGATAGACGATGACCTTGTCTTCCACAGCCATAACAGCGCAGTGGAAGCATGCTGGGCCCATAACCTGAGAATTAATGAAATAAAAATGCTTTCTTCATGAATATCATTTTTATAATAAGTAATAACATTTTATTAATTATTACTTATTATAGTTTTTTCACGTAGAGTCAGAACTAGGTCCTACTTAGGGTAATTAGATTTTAAATCCGAAAATTTTCTAGACTGCGTATGAGTGAAATTCAATCATCCATCTAAAGTGTTTAGATTTAGAAAAAAAGGATTCATATTAAGTTAATTACCTGCCAGGCGAAACGTCCTTTTGTCGGTCGAGTCGACTGAGTTCATTGATTCCGTTCCTACGTCCCCCGGCCTGGCTCATATAACGCAGGCCAGCTAAGGTGACCCCTACTTCACCCCACAAAAACTCCTTTCATCAACCATTCCAATCCAATGAGGGAGGCGGGGTAGGTCAATTAAACTGGTCATGCACCGCCAACATGTGTTTGTGGCATTGGCCCGTGTGTTTGTGGCAATGGCCTCTACAATCTCCCATTAAAATTCGACTGTATTTTCAGGTACTTAAAGTTTAATTTATGTTTACTTGGAATTTCGGAGGTTTCGCTGTTACTACAGTTTGTGGGAAATTGAACCTTTTCTTCCATAAAACAGATATGGTTTTCGTATGATTTATTCGTATTTGGATAACGAATTAATGACATATTAATCTGTATGAACTCTCGGTTTAATTTAGGTACCTAGGTACTTAGTGATAGGTGCGTTTTCATTGGATATATGAATTATTGTGAAGCTGAAAGAGTAAAACCGATTATTGAGACAAATATATTGAGATATAATATTATGTATGTGTACATTGCCTACCACAACGTGCTTTTTTAGTAAAAAATCCACTTACCTAAAGGGCTCATTGCAGAACCTACGCGACACGTCACCCGCGCTGGCTCGCACCGAGTTAGCGCCGGAGTTGTGCGGGTGTGCGGGGCGTCCCATCCCAATTGTTATCTCGACCTGTCGCGTACTTGGACTATATAGGTATACCTAATATTAAAATTAGAACAAAAAAGCTAACTTATCGACAGGTGGTTACCAAGACAGGTGGCATATTCCGTGCAAGCTCGGTTTATTGCGTTTTTATGCATTACCTTGCTACATAGGTACTCTCACTCACATGCGCCCCGCGAGAAAATTTTGTGTACCTACGCATTATATCGTGTTTCTTCATAGAAATAAGATGAGTAAATGCGTAGACAAAATTTTCTCGTGGTGCCGCATGTTAGGCGTGCTGGTCACTACACGCGTTCAAACGGTCATTACTACAGATGGATTATTTCACAGATAGGATAGGTCTAGGTCTCTCTCTCTTTCTCCGGTCGTTCCTTCATTGCTGAAGATCGTGGTCCTGGAAAACTGCCCTCGAATAGATTATCTGTTTCCATCGGCTTCTGTTGGGGTTCATTTTCACAATGTGATACAATCCACACCTGCTCCTTTAGCTGGTCGGACCACCTAGTTGGTGAGCGGCCTCTCGCTCTCTTGCCCTCAGTGTTGCCATCACTAATATGTATGAGCTTTTCTAAGCTGTCGTCCCCCCGCCGCCGCGCCGGTCTAGGTAGCATGTGAAAAATCTCGTGAAAAGCCTTTATTATGTAACACCTCAGAATTGGTAACTCTAGTAAGTACCCGGCGTGTGCTAACTACACTAAAAATCTCGGTCAAGTGCGAGTCGGGCCTCGCTCTTTCAGGGTTCCTTGCATAGTAATGAACATCATATTTTGGGTGTATGAAATATATTTTTATGTATGGCCTCCCCTGAAAAATTATTTTATTGAATTTCTATATTCGGTTTTGGGTCCACGTTCTACACCAAATAACAAAATTCCTTGTAACTCATTTCGTCACTCTACGAGCTAGAGACCCGCGGACGGACAAACAGACAGACAGACAGCAGAGTGACTGAACCTGCACAAATTTAATTTTTAACTTACTTATAGTTATACATATTATTCAAAGTAAATAAAAAACTCAAACAAAAACCGATCGATAGGCAGGCAAAGCATGTTTTTACTGCAAACAGATTACAACACGCATCGTCTTTGAAGGGAGAGAAAGGGACGGGGTAGGGTTGCAACTACTTTGCAGGAAAAAATGGGATAAATTCTAGAAATTACTAAAATAATTTAGTTAAATTCGAAAAATTACTCAGAAGTTCGTATCTCTCAAGTTTTTAGACCAGATAGTTACTAAAGATTTACTTTATTTTATAATATTTTTTATTTATAAACTTATTTCAAGCCATAAAGCCCATAAAAATACAAAACACGTAAAATACGATGACATTCGACTAATCTGTAGTAATATGAAATGCAGCCAGTATTCTTGGCACCATTCTACGCTACCTCTTGGTAGGTACCTACTTAATTATACAATACTAGCTTTAGCCTTTAAGTCGTATTGTAGATATCATCATAATTTGTATATCGGCCCTTCTCAGACCTGGGCGCGTTTGGAACCCTCGTAGCTTTAGTTTGAAGTTTGCGTAATAATTATCACCATTATATCTTACAAACCCAACATCTGACTATCAAAAAGAGTAATTTATTACCTATTTTGAATAAATCATTTGACTTTGATTTGGTAAATTAGCTGGCTCATTTTACTTAGTTTAATAAAGATCGTGCTGTTATCAATCAGTCTGTTTACGCTTTTTATATGTACTTACGTAAGTATCTATAGAAGATTTGAATTTTGAGTGGCAACCCTAAGTCAGGGTAATATAAATATTCAACGGAGGTTAACACGGGGTGAAGTATCCCTGATAAAAAGTTATAATGGCTGAAGTCGGTATCGCGCTAACCAATCGTGGATGATTTGGTGACACGGTTTACGACTAACAGATGCGAAATATGTGTCGAAACAGCACAGTAATCCATACTATCCATACTAACATTATAAATGCGAAAGTGTGTCTGCCTGTCTGTCTGTCTGCTAGGCTGTCACGGCCCATCCGTTTAACGAATTTTGGCACAGAGATAGTTCGCTAGTATACCGGTGAAGGACATAGGCTACTTTTTATCCCGGAAAATCAATGAGTTACCACGAGATTTTAAAAAACCTAATTCTATGCGGATGAAGTCGTAGGCATCATGTAGTACTATGTTAATAATCCTGTATTTTTCATTCTTTGTCATAGTATTAAGCAATAAAGCAAAAAATAAAATAAATAAATAATACACAATAAAACAACATCTTTATAATGACGTATCGGTTACAAATTACTTCAAATGCAAGTCCCAGCTTTTTGTAGCCTTCTGCGACCTAACAATCACGGTTCTTTCAATGTTTGAGATTTTGATTGTAATTATGTAAGTCCTTATTTAGCTACTTACTAAGATAGAGAAGAAATTTTCACACATTATTAAGTACCTACCTAGGTATCACCTACTTACCTAGATTTAATTGATAAATGGACTAGGTGCCTTTTAGGTAAACATATTCATACAAATATACAAATCTAGATTCAAGACCTCTAAGTCATATTGCGGTTTAAGGAGATGATTTCATTCGTCGTGAAAGGAGTACGGAGAGCCACGCGTTGCGACACCAGCTACAAGAAGTTATTATGCTATTCTATTCTTTATTCGTTGCTCAGTAGGGTGTAAAGTTGTATTGTGCAATATTTATCCCAACATACAACAATTTGAGGTGCATAATTTTTGTATGTAACCTTGACACTAATAAGCTTTTAGGCTCAGGGCTTTTAAGCTTAGACAATCTCAATACTGTTCTTAAAATACCTAAATTTAGTTAGTATTTTTTATTAATTTTATGCAATATATACTAGCTGATGCCCGCGGCTTCGCCCGCGTGGATTTAGGTTTTTAAAAATCCAATGAGAAGTTTTGATTTTCCATGAAAAAAAGTAGCCTATATCCGTAGTTATAGTACCCCGTCGTCTTCGCCTCCGAGCAGGATCGGCTCGCGATCCCGTTCAGCGGCCTCCTGTTGGACTTTACTGTTTCACAGAAGGAGACGACCGCCCTCCATGCTTCACTGTCCTCCAACATTGCCGCTATGACAGCAGGTAGCTGACCAGGATGCGCCCCTCGGGTTCCCAGGCACGGCACTCTTCGAGTCTGTGTTGTGCGAAGTCTCGGCCCTCTTCACAGTGATGACACCGCAGTGCCACCAGCACCTACTTTATATTGTAGTGGAGCAGTAGATTTTAGCACTTTGGGACCCCAACGTCTATCGGTTTTACGAACTATGTGCTTTGCCCATTGCCACTTCAGCTTCGCAACCCGTTGAGTCGGTTATTCTGGTTCTTTTACATGATATCAAGTAGGGTAATATTTGACTGATAGATAAATTCATCAATCGGAAACTTGGAGTTTTGGTAAAGCGGTATTAGATACTTACCTTAATACATTGACTTCCATAACATACATATTATACCGGGGTGTTACACCATGCAAATCGTCTATTCTACCTAAAGCACCTATCCAGTTCAACAAAAACCCTCAACACTAACAAAATGTATACATAAACAGGTCCAGCTGGTTCCTAAAATTGGTCGGACCTTTTACTGGGAACCAGACCTTGAAGTGATTGATTCACCTCAGTCGTGGGTGGTGGAGGTCGTTCGTACGCTGTATTGTTGTAACCAATTTGATGAATAAGTTTAATATACAATAAATGTGTGCTTGCTGTGATAGCCTAGTGGTTATGTACGTCCGCCTTCTAATCAGAGGTCGGGGGTTCGATCCCGGGCATGCACCTCTAACTTTTCGGAGCTATGTGCGTTTTGTTTTAATTAATAAAATATCACTTGCTTTAACGGTGAAGGAAAACATCGTGAGGAAACCTGCATGCCTGAGAGTTCTCCATAATGTTATCAAAGGTGTGTGAAGTCTACCAATCCGTACTTGGCCAGCGTGGTAGACTATAGCCAAACCCTTCTCACTCTGAGAGGAGACCCGTGCTCTGCGGTGAGCCGGCGATGGGTTGATCATGATGATGACAATAAATGTACATATTCATGTACCAGAACTGTAGCGTCAATAGCTAAATAGTACCTATAAGCTAGTATTATTTAAACGCGCTCGCTTCGCTCGTGCTTTTATTTTGTTATTTAGGTTCTTAAAAATCCGCTTGGATTTAGGTTCTTAAAAATCCCGTTAATCCCATTTCCCATCACAGCTCTTTAATTTGCCGTGATAAAAAGTAGTAGTAAATCGGTGGACAGAAACGTTACTCGGACACGGCACGGTCTGATGTGACCTCATACAAGTGTGCCTCGGACTGACACGGCACGGCTCGGGCTCGGCACGGTCTAGCATAAAATATCATCCAATCGGAACACTAGAGTCGTATAGTACCGTAGTTAAGAGGTAGTTACCACCTGCCATCGAAGCATGCCCGTGTTATATTACGATAGAATTGGATACATAATTATTATGCTAAAATTCATCTAATCATAAACTTGGGAGTCTTAAATAAGTATTTGTTGTGATATTTAAAACAGAGTCGTTATTCCGTTTCCGGATTCAATATCAATGTACGGAAAGGGTATGATTTGAATGGTATCTTTTCTTGTATGTTGTTTAATTTAATATTTAGGAATGTGACAATACGATAAATAATATTATGTGAATTGTCAATACTGGTAACTAATTATTCATTGTAAATTAAATACTGTCAATGTACTAAGAGTGACATTATACTAAGCTATTGTCAACATACAGTTGGCAATAGCTATTATGTGAAATAATAATGTTGTGTAAACTGTCAATTTAAGTCGCTTATTATTATGGTAAATTATTAATACGTAGACCATCAATGTCACTGATTTTATTATTGTAAATTGGGTGTGTCAACATGCCTTTTGTCAACAAACCTAAAATAAATAATGATTAATATTAAGATCATGTGATAGTCGACATCCGCCTTGTTTGCGATGGCAGTGTTATAAAAGTACCCTACCTCGACAGAGAGGGGACAGTCTTGTATCGACAGCCCAGAGCAAACACAGCGGACCTTACTGAAGTTAAGTATTCTTATATTTTATTATAATGTAATGTAATCATTTGCCTTTTATAGGTTACCTGTTGTAACTGTGTACCAAATATGTACCTACTACTTTACTCAACGTTCTAATGTTTTAAAAGATGTGTGTTATGGAGTTTCTTTGCCCTTTCTTCTCCATGACTAAACACCTTAGCGAAATGGGTGGTAGATTCATTTTAATATAAATAGATCAATGCTGAACAATACAATTCAATTATAATTCGACTTGGTTGGTTTTACTTCTGTATTTATAACCTACCCTATTTTGCTATTTATTTTATACATTGAGATAAAAGTAAACACTAGGTTGTTAGCTTCTAATTATTATAGAAGCCTGTTTAGATGATTAGGATTCTTACTTTGAAATAATACAGCAGATGCTTTGCTTGATTTTTAATAACTTAGTATTTGGCCTTACCTGACAAAATTACAACTACCTACATTTTCAAATAAATGATGGATGATAACTTTGATTAGTCATCATTAGATGTTATTAGCCATCACTATTAAAGCCCACTCTCTTAAATTCTCTTCTTTATACAAAATCTCACACCCGCAACTAAATCGGTGATTTCTAAATCCTACATGTTACAATATACGGACCTAATTTTTAGGGTTCCGTACCTCAAAAGAAAAAAAAAACATCACTTCGTTGTCTGTATGTCTGTCCGTCTGTAGTGTCTGTCAATAATTACATATAACTTTTTAACGGTGAAGGAAAACATCTTGAGGAAACTTGCATGCCTGAGGGCTGAGAGTTCTCCATAATGTTCTCAAACGTGTGTGAACCCTGCCAATCCGCACTTGGCTAACGTAGTAGACTATGGCCAATAAACTCTTCTCACTCTGAGAGGAGACCCGTGCTCTGTAGTGAGCCGGGGCGATGGGTTGCTCATGATGATGATGATGATGAAGCCTTTTCACGACTTTTTGAAAGAATCAAAATTTGAGCAACTCAAATAAAGAAGGAATAAACAGTTTCTTAGTTTTCATAAAGCGTAAAGTCCTAGAAAATCGTTTAAAGCAGGTCATAAGCAGGTCATCCTACTAATCAATCCTTTTAAATTTTTATATAAAACACAGTTAGGGTTACCTACTTATCTCAAAATAAAGCAGAGGATAAATAAATAAAAAAAAAAGATCAATTATGTTTTATTTTTATGTAACTACCTAGTACCTACAGGTGTATTCGAATTCGAACAAAGGAGTTCGACGAGTAACTTAGTTGCCAACTGTACAATATTACATATTCCATACTAGGGCGCGCACGTGCGCGACGACGGGTGTCGCCACCCGAATGCGGACGAAAACCAACGGGCACAACACTATGTCACCCCAAACAGCCTTAGTCCTTCAATCTTCAACCCATTTTCGACTTTGAAACCTTGAAGACAAAGTTCTATATACTTTAACATAAATTGACACTTGCGCTCTTTGTTGAATAGAAAGTACAATACGCCCTCGAGAGTCGAGACGACCGTCGCGCATGCGAATTCCATATCCAACCTTTATCCATACTAATATTCCATGGCTTGTTCAAATAATACTGCAACACAAAAATCCATTTAAAAACAGCAATGGATAGAAAAATTAAATGTTAATAAAACTTAAAGCTAGCCTTATCTAATTACTATATAAATCATGAACGCGTGGAATGGTGCCAAGAATACTGGCTGCATTTCCGCGCTGGACAGCCAGGCTGATCCGCTGCGCAAAAAATGAGCCAGCCCTTCTGTCACCAGTTGAGGCTATTAATGTTAATCGTATATGTTATTGGTAAATGTATGGGTGGTTACTACTTGCTTTGCATTCGGTATCATGGTGATGTTCAAACCACTTTAGTTCACGATTATGTTTTTGTGATAGTCTGGTTAGCGGCATTTTATTTTAATTCGCATTTATTAATTACTAGTTTTAGTTCTGCCCATAAAAAAGCCTGACCTTTTTAAGTAAGACCTAAGTAACTCAAGTAAGTTATTAAAATATCAGAAATTATTATTAAGTAAGTAACTATTATACTTGGAGCTATGCTTGGATTGGAGCTTAGAATAACAACCGCTTGGAGTTTCTCTACGTGATCAAATCAAAAACGAGGAGATCCGTAGGAGAACTAGAGGAACCGACATAACTCAACGAGTTGCGAAGCTGAAGTGGCAATGGGCAGGGCACATAGTTCGTAAAACCGAACCGATAGACGTTGGGGTCCCATTCCAATGTGCTAGAATGGCGGACCTCGCACCGGAAGACACAGTATTGGAAGACCCCCCACTAGGTGGACCGACGTCATTAGACTAGTCGCAGGGGGCCGCTGGATTCAGGCGGCGCAAGACCGTGGCGTGTGGAAGTCCCTACAAGAGACCTATATTATGTCCAACAGTGGACGTCTATCGATTGATGATAATGAAGTAGGTATTATACTTACCTAATTTGTTATTATAGCGGCAATAGAATAAGAAATACTTGATCATTCTATAAAAATTTAAATCCTACCTCCTATATTAGGTACGGTTCACGAGATATAGCCCGCTGACAGACGGATGGGACGAACGGACGAACAGCGAAGACTGTAAGTGAAGGGTACATCCTAGGGTAGGGTGAATCCTAAAAATCAATACAATGCCGAATACGGGCACAAAATAAGAAAGATTTTGTGTAAGTACAGGTAAAGTTTATAAAAAAAGGTTCAAAATCATTAAACGGGAATCAAACGGCGATCCGGATGATCAACCGTCTCGCCGGAACCGGACCGGATGCTGCGCGAGGGTAGCAAACATCCGACTGGGTCACTCACCCCGCCGAGATGTGGACACGAGGGGAGCTCTGACTCTGAGGGAAGGGATAATAGTTCTACGTGATAATGTCTAAGTGCATAAAGAATGCATAAGTGTAAATTATTGACGAGTATAGCTATAGTGATGTGATGATATAAGCTGTGATAGCCTAGTGGTTAGGACGTCCGCCTTCTAATCGTAGGTCGGGGGTTCGATCCCGGGCACGCACCTCTAACTTTTCGGATTTATGTGCGTTTTAACTAATTAAATATCACTTGCTTTAACGGTGAAGGAAAACATCGTGAGGAAACCTGCATACCTAAGAGTTCTTCATGTTCTCAAAGGTGTGTGAAGTCTACCAATCCGCATATGGCCAGCGTGGTAGACTATGGCCAAAAACCTTCTCACTCTGAGAGGAGACCCCGTGCTTCGTAGTGAGCCGGCGATGGGTTGATCATGATGATCATGATAGCTATAGTAGGTACTCGACGGGTTGAGATGGCAATCGGGGTATAAGGTGGGGGGGCGCCCGGCACACCCGCACGTCATTCACCCGCGCAAACCACAAATAAAGTTCACTCGCCTTCGTGAATTGCAAGAACTTAATACAGAAAAAGCTAGGAAAATAATATAGGATGTCTTTCCCTTTTGCGGACGCCGTTGCAGATTCAATTTCCGCTCGCGACAAATACCGTCTCCATCGATCATCGATTAATCGTAACAATATTACGTAAAACCGCAGAATTCAGAATAAGTATACCTTGAGGTACCGAGGTAAATAAAGAGTTTCTTTACGTGATCAAATCTGCCCCCCGATTGTGTAAGAAAAACGTACCTACTTTAGTTAAACTAAAGTTTAAAAACGCTAAAGTAGCATCTTAAGTTGTAGTAGTCTTTGTCACGTCTTTGCTGGTAGGGCGGTAACCAGCTACGGCCAAAGCCTCTCACCAGGCCAGACCAGAGAAGAGTGATTTCCATTCGTGCTGCCTGAATCCAGCGGCTCCCTGCGTCTCGTTTGATGTCATCGATGCCGTCTGTTGTGTCCCCACTATTTCTATTATAATTTAGAATTCTGTGATTAAATTCAAGTAAATTCATTACAACTGTAAAAACTATTTATTTTATATGGTTGAAATATGTACCTAAGCTATTTGCAAGTTTCTTATTTGGATAGAATCTTAAGTAGTAGGTATAGTACGACGCGACAGGTCGAGATGGCGATCGGGGTGGGGATGCCCCCGCGCCCTGCGGGATAACGCGGGTGACGTGCGGGTGTGCGCAGCGTCCCCCCGCCTCACTTCAATTGCCATCTCAACCAATGACCAAGTGTCTTGGGTTCGAGAACGGATTTGTTTACCCTTTAAATCAGCCTAGGAAAAACAGATTGTACAAAATAGAAATAGAACCGATATAAATACTATCCGTCCCGGCTTACTCACGTGTGTAGTCGACGTTAGCCCGACTAGTTTCGAACCCATCCGGGGTCCTTTTTCAAGGGAGTCCGTCCGCGCACGCGCCGCACGGGACGCGCACGGGACGGACTCCCTTGAAAAAGGACCCCGGATGGGTTCGAAACTAGTCGGGCTAACGTCGACTACACACGTGAGTAAGCCGGGACGGATAGTATTTATAATGGAAATCACTCACGGTACCTAGTTTAAACGCTAAAATAAAGAACCGATATAATTTAAGTATTTTTATTATCACCTGTAATTGTAATAGGTACTACTGAAACTGTATCGCAAATATTCTGTAGATTTAAAGTAGGTACCTAACTACCTACGTACAAGTAAATTAAAGAATAGAGAGTTTGACATGCTGATTTTTCATCATTTCCTTCCCTAGGTATGGCGCTACTACTAACCTTGCTACAAGCCGCTAAAGCCATAATCTGTGCACTTACGTGATAGCTCTAATCTCCTGAAGGTTTAGGATCGGAGTAGGTACCTACCTACCCTACCCTTAAAGTTAATTTTCGTAAAATCTTACGGGCCATTGACCAGCCTACATAGACCTGTACGTTTTCAATAACCCAGACCTCTTTTACCTACATTTCTAAGGATCGCTAAGGCAGAGGCGGATCTATTTATAATGGTTGTATTAAATAGACGCCCTCGAGCGGTCATCAGACTGGTCCGTCGACTGGTAGAGCGATTGGTCCACCTTTTCAGGATAAGGAACAATCCCGAGTGTTTCACACGAAATAATTAATATGTTACGGCGCTATACTAAAACGAATCTAAAACTAAACTTTTTCTGAGAAACTTATTTATTTAGCGAAAAATTCATTCATTTTATTCGTAAAAGGACCTCTGAAGTCTGAGGACCTAAGAACCTTGTATATTATGATAGGTAGGAAAGTCTAATAAAAGAGACTGCCCAGTGTTGCGCCCAGTCTTGTTACAGAAAAAATACTTATTGGAAAAATCCACAGAAGTAAGGAAAAATCCTTTAAGTATTAATTTATGATAATCCAAAATCACAAAAAAAATTACAGTTGCTAAATATAGAAAAAGTAACTTATGCTCGCGTGGACTACACAAACTTCAAACCCCTATTTTACCCCTTTAGGGGTTGAATTTTCAAAAAATCCTTTGTGTAATCCAGTCCACGCGGATAAGCTAGATAGGTAATGATGATGTATTTATTTTATTTATCAAAATCGGTTAAGCTGTTGAGTAGTTACGAGTGGACACACATACACATATACAGGTCAAACACATAACCCTCCTTTTGGGTTTCGACGCACTCGAGTAAAAAACTAGTAGGTACCTAAGTAAACCGGGACAGAATATTATATCGAGGAGGTAGAATTTAAACCGATTTCTGAGTAAAATCCCTCATCAAACAACGCACAGGACCATACGTTTGCATAAAGGCTGATATTTTACTCTATTTTGTGCGAAACAGAGCTCTCTTTGGGTGAATTTAATTAGAAAGAGCTAAAATATCAAGTGTTTTAGCGTTCCGCACCCAAAGAATGACCGTAGGGTGGTAACTGGTAACTATCCACAGTTGAAGCCTCCTGCCAGACCAGACCAGTGACAATTTACAAATTATAATTTCCTTGCCTTGCCTTGCTTAATTAATTTGCCGGGAATCGAACCCAGGACCTCCCACTATGACTAAAGCGCTCACCACTGGGCTAGGGAGGTCTTCAAAAATTTTAAATTACATATATTCAAATCCAACGGATAGAGCTTTAGCAAATCTAAAAATGAACTCTGCAGGTTTCCTCGCATGTTTTCCTTCATCGTTAAAGCAAGTGATATTTAATTAAGTATAAGTACTTAAAACGCACATAACTCCGAGAAGTTAGATATGCTTGCCCGGGATCGATCCCCCGACCTCCGATTAGAAGGCGGGCGTCTTAACCACTAGGGGGTTGTTATTCTAAACCACTAGAATATCACAGTTATCTATAGAATAGAATTAGAATGGAATATATGTATTTGTATTCAAGTAAACTTTTACAAGTGCTTTTGAATCGTCAAATAATCTTGTTTGATTTACCACTGATTCGGAATGCCGTTATTCACGATTGTTTAAAAATAAACACGTCAATTTTTGAGATGCGTTAAGGCGGGAACTTATATTTATACTTGGTTAGTTTGTTAAGATTGGTGATGCGGGGCGCGGCGCGGCGCGGCGGCGCGGTCACAATAATCGATACCCCATAGGCCATAGCACCATAAGCAGGGTGGACATACGCGGCGGGTTATGGAGTTTTGGCGCGAAACCACAGTTTACTGCACTTTATGAAAATTGCTTGTGACAAAACCTCGAGGCGTCACCTGTCAACCTGTCACTTTCGCATGTTTTTTATTTTTTTATTATAATATTATTATAATAATTTTTATTATAATAATATTTATTATTATAATATTATTATAATAATAAAAAATAAAAAATAATAAATATTATTATAAAAATAATATATTTTTTTAATGTTATAATAGGTATAGTCCGCTACAGGTTGAGATGACAATCGGGATATGAGGCGGGGGACGCACACCCGCACATCACCTGCGCTCGGCCGCACGATAGCGCAGGGGCTGTGCCATTTCGACCTGTCGCGTACTATAGTGTAAGCACAGATAAGTCCCGCAAATTGCTATTGCGCTGGAACCATGTCTCATTAACAACGAAATAACGTCAAAACCATTTTGACGTCATTATCCGTATATTTAAGCAAAAATACACCATCAGCTCGAAACTTCAGTCTAGTGCTGACGTCACTAAAATGGCGGCCACGCGCATTAGCAATTTGCGGGACTTATATGAGTAGTCGTTAGCGGCAAAGAAAATACACACTCTGAAAAATTCAACTCTATACCTATATTGCCGTGATAGCCTAGTGGTTGACGTCAGCCTTATATTCGGGAACACGGGGGGTTCTTTCCCGGGCACGCTCTAAATATTCGGAGTTTTAAGCATTTAAATATCACTTGCATTAACGGTGAAGGAAAACATCGTGAGGAAACTTGGATGCCTAAGAGTGCTCCATAATGTTTTCAAAGGTGTGTGAAGTCTGCCAATCCGCACATTGCCAGCGTTGTAGACTATGGCCATTCTGAAAAGAGGACCGTGCTCAGTAGTGAGCCGGTGGTGGGTTGTTGGTGATGATGATCTATTACGGTTCATGAGACCCGCTGAAAGACAGACGGACAGTCAGCGGAGGCTACTAATTATTACCTAATAGAGTTCCCGTTGGCGCCCTTCGGGTATAATATGACACTCTAAAAAGCGTCATATTATTTTCATATCTTTGTATTATCGTACCTAACCATTTGCTTTGAACGTCGCCTTTGTCTCATAGTAATCTTTGTTTGTTTTTCGCTACCATAAATACGTTAGTACATATTTATTATTATACTGGGTGTAACCTGAACGCTAGCAAAAACTTATTGTTACTGTTATACTACCCAAACACAATCTAATACCAATAACCATTTGCCTCATCTTGTAGTTTTAGTGATTTAGTATTTTTCAAACCCGCAATGTATAGCGTGCAAAATTCGGGTCTATACCCCGCCTACGACACGGCATTGACTCCGAGTGGCTTACTTATGCAACGGTCGTTCACCTCTAGCGTCAGTCAGATGTTTTATTTGCAATATAATCGTAAACTTTTACAAAATTATAGGATGTTTTTAATAATTTTTTTCGCGTATTTTTGTGGTATCATATTATCATATATCAGTAATCATCAATACTATCACATGTCTTAGATGGTAGTAGGAATAAAGTAAATAATCAAAGCTGCCATTATACAAGGCACAGAATATATACAGGATGTAACCAGAACGCTGGCAAAAACGAACCTATGGGCTAATCTTTGATTATTGACTCTAAAATTATCAAAGTAATATTATTCTAGCTTAAACTTCTACTTATGATTAATTTCTCAATCTAATTTACAGTCCAATAACTGTCCTTATAGTTTATTCTAATACGTACTTAGGTACTTACAGTTAGTTCACTATATTTATGTGACCTAAGTGGTAATCTTTGTGATGGTAATTGTTGTATGAGAGATGTGATGTATGTGGTATCCGGGATAAGTCACCCCGTAAGCAGAGGTCAGTGACCCCGCTGTACCACTGCAGCTAGCGCAGGGACCATGTTGGGAAGCTATTAGGGATCATTTTCACTCCCTGTCCCTTGGGACGCTTGTGTGGATAAAAATAACAAAAAACACAACTTTGCTTACTCATTATCATCTAATAGGTATGCTCTTTTTACTTTGGTACCTACTAATTTTATATTATTTTTTCGTCATGCATAAAAATAAAACAAATACCAACCTACCTAATTTAGGTATTACTAGCTTATGCTCGAGACTTCGTCAGCGTGGACTACACAAATTTCAAACCCCTATTTTACTCCCTTAGGGGTTCAATTTTCAAAAATCCTTTGTTAGCGGATGTCTACGTCATAATAGCTATCGGCATGCCAAATTTCAACCTGATCTAGTCTAGTAGTTTGAGCTGTGCGTTGATAGATCTGTCAGGCAGCTTTTCCTTTTATATATTATTTAGATATTTTTCATCATCTGCGTCATCAACTCCTCCCCGGCCCACTACCGACCATGGGTCTCCTTTCAGAATTAGAAGGGGTTTGGCCTTATTTGAGCTGGCAAAGTGCGTGACCTTTAAACACATGAACCTTATTAGGAAGTACCATAGCTTTTGATTTCCTTAAGGGGTTTGACAGACACGGATAGAGAGACAGGCAGACAACGAAGTGTTCTTTTTTCTAAAAACATGTAAGCATAAACAGCAGCTATGAATCCATTCCTTGCGGCTAAATCGAGAACAATAGTACAGGAACTTGAAGGGAGCGAGAAATCGTGTTAGGTTTGTATAACATAACATACGAGTAAGTACCTACCTATCAACCTAGATTTAAGCTTTTTAAAACAAAATAGGTAGGAATACAAAAGTTACCTTCCATTTTATAAACATGCACCAGTAATAACAGAAAATATTATTTTCGGTTGAGTCGAAGAGCAAACTCTGCGAATCCTTCATAACATAGAATCCAATTAGTGGAAAATCATAAAGGAATCACAATTCACATGCATATGCAGCCATTTCAGAGCTACCTACCTAGCTACTTGTTGCGGCTCTGAAAATATCTCCAAAATGTATTTTAATGTATTTCGGTGAAATACTCTATTGAAATTTATGCATCTTTATTTTTAGGGTTTCGTACCTCAAAAGGAAAAAGGAACCCTTATAGGATCACTTTTTTGTCTGTCTGCCTGTCCGTTTGCCCGTCTGTCTGTCGTGTCTGTCAAGAATGCATATAGAGTAGGTACTTCCCGTTGACCTAGAATCAAGAAATTGGGCAGGTCGGTAGGTAGGTATTATAGCACAAGTAAAGGAAAAATCCGAAAACCGTGAATTTGTGGTTACATCCAAAAAAAACGTGTCCATGAACAAATAATTAGTAAGTATTTTCAACTTTTAAAGTAAGGTTATCCTACCAACAGTCCTATTATATGAAACGGCTTTACCTGTAGATTCTAAAACATATTTTTATTTATTTTTACGCTTAATAGTTTTATTTATTTACTTATTATTATTATTACTTACAAAAGGTCGAAATACCTATACGACTGTAATACGGATCCCTCGGTGTGCGGGTCTGACTCGCACTTGGCCGATTCTTTTAATATTTAAAATAAATTAAGTAGGTAACTACCTACAACTCTACACTATCAATGTAGGTACCTACTATCTACCTAATTTTAATGTTAGCGACCTCAATTCATCTAACTTAGCGCGACAAATGTGGCTAATTCCTTTGTACACAATCTCTAAACTAAACTAAAATATCACGTCTAAATATATTGCTATCCCTTTCATAATGTTGCTTGCGAAAAAGGAAAGCACTAGATTTAAACCTGTTAATTTAGTTTAGTTTAGAGATTGTGTACTAGAGAATCGGCCCAATGTGGCTAATTCCGTTGTACATAATCTTGACACTAAACTAAAATGGCTCGTCTAAATCTATTGCTATCCGTTTCATAATGTTGCTTGCGGAAAAGGATAGCACTAGATTTAGACCTGTTAATTTAGTTTACTTTAGAGATTGTTTACAAGAGAATCGGCCCCACTGAGCTATACTAATCAACGTTAGTATTACCAATTAAGTAAGTACTATGGTTCAATTGTTGGTGATAAAATTGCACAACACAACCTACACAGCGGAACTAATTTCGGATTAAATCTACGAAGATAGGTAGATACAGTCTGTTCCTATTGTCTTCCACTGATGAATATTTAAACAGTATCGGAGATCGTAACGCGATCGCCTTCCGAATTGTGTTCTAACACGGTTCAAACGAGGATCATTATACGTCCAACGCTTTTGCGCCCCCCAAGGCTGACTTAACGGCCTTGTCATAACTCGATTACTTAAACTTTAATTTACATCATTCAAAACGCAAGAACAATACCGCAGCTATCACGGACGGAATGTAGTCTAAACTTCTGTTACAATCCGGACAAAGATATCTGTGTAATTCATAAAATAAAGCAAACTTTACTGCAGTCGCTGTTGCACGGAGTTAAGATTCAAAATCGCATCATGAAATTCGAATCCTAAGCTCGATAACAGCAAAGTTCTTGAGTAAAAGCTCGTGGAATTGACCGATGTATCTTGACGCTTCTTATAGTCTTTCTCAGTTTAAAAATAAAGTGTGTTTTTGCTTGTTTCGTAGATTTTAATATGATGGAAATGACAACTTCGCGGTGGCCAATGATGAGATGACTCACATCAGTATCGGCATGCATTCTTCACTCGTCCCGTATCCGTTTCCAGGGGCTTTTTTTTACTTGCACTCTTAGTTCGGTGTCGACGCACCTAATGGCCCTTTGTAATTTGGGCTGTTACATGTAACAACTGTTTTCAAATGGTTCTTAAAAACTGAATAACATTTTATTACCTACCAATACCTACAATATACATTTATCTGTACACTTTTGTTTCCCGGGATGCTATCTAATACGTAGGTAGGTAGGTAGGTAGATATTTTACGTCATTGTATCACTATTACGTCCACATGGTCTACACTGTACACAAGACAGTGTGTAACCTGAACGCTAGCAAAAACTTGGCGTTATTGTTAATACTACATAAACACAGTCCAATACCAATAACTATTTGCCCTATTTTGTAGTTTTTGTGATTTAGTATTTTTCAAACCCGCAATGCACAGTGGCGTGCACAGGGTTTCAACCTAGGGTAAGCATTAGTTAGCTAACTACCTATTTAATGACAGGTCATCATGAAAAATGAGCACTTATTTTTTTTGGAGGGTAGGTGTGAAAAAGTTTCAAAAGAGCTCTGTGTTTTTAATAATTTTTAAATATAAAAACAGCAATTAAATACAATTGTTTTAGTAGAATTAGTCTTAAATGTGATTAATAGTACCCACCAGACAGTATTCTCCTAGTGAAAGTCACTTTTAACTTCACTTCACAAATATCCCTTTTGCACTGTCACTACGTGTCACCAGTCATCATGAATTCACTTCAAGATTCGCTCAATGCTATGGCTGAAATGTTCCAGCAGAAGATGAGTGAGTTCCAGCAGGGCCTCGATAATGCACCCACAACAAGCACAAACACATCCTTGGCTGCAGAGTTTAACAGTTTCCGGACCTTTGTGCTCTCTGCCATGAATACTTTGCAGAGACAGGTGGAGTTCCTTGGCACTGAGGTTGATCGTCTGGAGATGCGTAGAAGGCGCAAAATGCTACTAGTGCACGGAGTCGGCGAGGAGAAGTCGGAAGATGTTACTTCACGCGTCTGTAATGTTGTGGGGGAACATCTCGGTGTAACTGGATTCTCTGTTGCTGCCATCAAGTCATCCCATCGCTTAGGACGCCCTTCCGAAAAGAAACCTCGTCCTATAGTGGTAAAGTTTGCGGATGTAGCATTGCGGGATAAGGTTTGGTTCTCCAAAACTGGATTTAAAGGCAGCGGTATAACTGTGTCGGAGTTTTTAACGAAGAGCCGTCATGGCGTATTTATGGAGGCAAGGCAGCGATTCGGCATAAACAAGTGCTGGACAAGGGATGGATGCATCCATATTATAGCCCCGGACGGTTCACACCACCGGGCTGAGTGTAGGGCTGACCTACTCAGCATACCGCAGTCATCTAAGCCCCCGACCCAGGGTACTGCCAGTCTTACATCTAGGTCCAAAAGAACCGTCAAAAATAAGTAGGTAACATCATTAATCGATGAGTATTAATTATAGGTCCATGTAATCTATATAAACTTTTACAACTTATAGTTTTCTGCAAGCTTTTCATTACTTATTTGTCTTGCACTAAGTACTTATGTCACCGTGATAAAGCCTATTGCCAATCCTATTTCTCTCCTGTGTATAATATATTTTATGAACTGCAGTTTTCTTGTAATAATTTAATAAATCTAATTTCCCTGTAGGTAGATTAAAACTGTTGTTGATACTTGTGTCATGTGTGATTGGATGTAAGTGTCAACTGTCATTTAATGACAGTTGTGACATTTGACATTCTAGCCGCAGACTAAATAACTGCTCTGGATACAAGGCTTTTGGTCACTCATTGCGCTTGCATTATAGATCATTAGAATAATAAATGATTAATGTATAGTAGCTAGTTAGTAAGCTTAGTTATTGAAGCCATTTGAAGCTGTAAGCCATATAGCGCCACTTACATTAATATTATTTATTAATTTGTTTTTCTTACGCTTAACATGGGCCAGGATATTAAAAAATAGTTATTATGTTTTTAATTTCTGTAAGTGTAGCACATGTGTAGCACGTTTTCACCGGAAATTGAATTATAATTATTTTTATTTTTTCAATTATTATTCTTTTTTGAGTTTGTGTTAAAAGATTACGCCCCTCCACTGCAAAATTGTAAAGCATAAAAATGGAGTACTCAGATTGAGGCGCGTAATCTTTAAATTTTCGTTTTTATAATAGTTTACGTCTAAATTACAATTCTATCTCAAAACAGCTTCATAGATTAAGTATATACCTAATATTATTTTCAAATGATTTGGCTTTGATCACTTAGTTTTTAGTCCTCTATGTTACCTATTTAATGACCCTTCCTATGTTTTTGAGGGTTTCGAAATAAATGTCTGTTTCTTTTTGCCAGAAGAAAAAAAAAAAAGTTCCTTTTTTTTTATTGTATAATTACTTTATTATTAATTTCTTAAATTATATTGTTTGTTTTAAGAAGTGAATTAATCTCTCCTTGCAACTGGCGGGTGGGCTCGTAAAACATTTAATTTAATTTATTTATTATTTGTATATTATTTCTAATTTTTATGAATGATTCCGATGATAACAATTTAGACGACAACTTCTTTTCCCTCTCTGATTCTGAAGGATTGAGCAGTAATGACAGTTTCTACAGCATCCCCTCTCTAAGTGAGACTCTTGATTCACATTTCTCAGGTACACTGAAAAATTTCAATGCTATTCATATTAATGCCCAGAGTATTCCTGCACATTATTCTGATATGTTGTCCTCTTTTGCTAATAAAAATATACACGCGATTTTAGTGTCAGAATCGTGGTTAAAGCCATGTTTACCTTCAACATCCTACTCTCTACCAGGATTTCAATTGATTCGCAATGACCGAATTGGGCGCACTGGTGGAGGTGTGGCCATTTATTTAAGATCACACATTCCTTTTACAATTTTAAATTTCTCGCAACCATTGGCTGCTTCAGAACATCTTTTCATAGAAATAATTTTCGGACATGAGAAACTCCTTCTTGGCGTCTACTATAGTCCAAACCTAACGGTCGACTATTTTTCGTCATTTGAAATCCTGATAGAGCAGTTCTCCCCACTTTATAACCACACTATTATAATGGGAGATTTCAATACCTGCCTGCTCAAAAATGATTACAGGGCATCGCGTCTGAAATCTCTCGTAAGCGGCTCCAACTTACATATACTTCCTCTTTCAGCGACTCACGCTTTTCCAAACTGTATACCTTCTCTCCTCGATTTAATTCTTGTATCATCCATTGGTCATGTTGAAAAGCATGGCCAGTGCGAAGCTTCTCCCTTTTCGTACCACGACTTACTCTTTTTGTCTTACAAATTAAAACCTCCTAAATTTAAACCGAGGATCGTTCTCCAGCGCAATTTTAGTAGAATGGACGTGGATCGATTGCGCGAGGATGCTGCTAAAATTGACTGGTCAGGAGTCACGAAAGTCGATACCGTTGACGAAATGGTATCTGTCCTTAACTCCTTAATCACGCAGCTGTACGACTTACACGCTCCAATTCGTCCGGTTCGAATGAAACATCTTCCTGCACCCTGGCTCACTGCGGATATCAAAAAACTCCAAGAAAGAAGGAATATAGCTAAATCTAAATACCGTTTGAACCCGAGTGATTCCAATCGTGATAAATATCACAGGGCACGTAATCGCTGCAACAGGGCGTGTAGAGATAGCCAACGACGCCATATCTATAAATCGGTTGTTGAGGAAGAAAACTCGACAAAAGTGTGGAATTTTCTCAGATCTTTAGGGGTTGGAAAGGCAAAACAAAATTTGAATTCCCTTAATTTAGACTTAAATCAGCTAAATCAGCATTTCTCCTCTTCCGCTACTATAAACAGTACCGCTAAATTAAGCACTATTAACCAACTTTCTGCTATATCAACTCCTGACTTCCCTCCTCTTTTCTTTAGCCAATTTACTATCAGTGATGTTAAGAAGAACATCTTAGCCATCTCTTCCGACGCAGTTGGATCTGATTGCATTAGTCGTAAGATGATCATCCCAATCCTTGATATCTTAGCTCCTATTATCACATACGTCTTTAACCATTCCATTGATTCCAAAGAGTTCCCTTCATCCTGGAAAGACGCTCAAATAATCCCACTCCCTAAGAAACCTAATCCAACTTATGCTGACTATCGTCCCATATCCATCCTTCCTTTTCTGTCCAAAGCACTTGAGCGCCTTATACACCAACAGCTGAGTGCGTTCCTTTCTAAACATAATCTTCTAAATCCTTTTCAATCTGGTTTCCGTCCCGGTCATAGTACAACTACTGCATTAATTAAAATTACGGATGACATACGGCGTGGTATGGATAATCGACAGGTTACGGTACTGACATTACTTGATTTTAGTAATGCCTTCAATACTGTGGACTTTGATATTCTACTCGCTGTATTAAGTTCTCTTAACATATCTCCTGAGGTAATTAGCTGGTTTCAAAGTTACTTGCATGGACGCCGACAACGTGTACGAGTACAAGACTCATCTTCTGATTGGTCTGTTGTCAGGGCCGGCGTCCCGCAAGGTGGCGTGTTGTCTCCTCTCTTGTTTTCCATTTTCATCAATTCTATTTGCTCCCATATTACTTCTCTCTACCACCTGTATGCAGACGATTTACAGATCTATTCACAGTGTAAAATAGAAGATTTGCCCGACACTATTAATTTGGTAAATGAAAATCTTTTACAAATTTCAAAATGGAGTAACTCATTTGGCCTAACAGTGAATCCAAAGAAGACTCAGGTCATTATTATCGGGAGTCCAAAATTAATGTCTCGGGTAACATTAGCACAGCTGCCGCCTATAATGTTCGATGGGGTTCATATTCCATACAGCAGCAAAGTAAAAAATCTAGGCATTACTTTTGACCAATCTCTGACTTGGATACCACAAATGAGTGAGCTGAGCAGAAAGATGTTTGGTGCAGTCGGCTCTCTCCGAAGATTGCGTAATGTTCTTCCTATTCCTGCTAAGGTTGCGCTGGCTCAGTCTCTACTTCTACCAATCCTCGATTACGCTGATACTTGCTATCTTAACCTAACTGAGGACCAACTGAACAAACTTGAGCGGCTTCAAAATCTTTGTATAAGGTTCGTATTTGGGCTGCGAAAGTATGACCATGTCTCCGAGTACCGCCGTAAGCTCAAGTGGCTCCCGATTCGTCTTCGCAGGAATACTCATATTCTTCATCTTCTTTACTGTATACTGTTCAATCCCTCCATTCCTCTTTATCTTAAAGAACGTTTTGAGTACCGATGTGATACACACTCTTTTTCTCTTCGTTCTCAAAATAATCTACGCCTGAAAATTTCTACACACTCCTCTTCTTATTATGCTAAATCATTTACTGTTACCGCTATACTGCTATGGAATTCTCTCCCCTTGGATATCAAACAGTCTCAATCACTATCTATTTTTAAAACAAAATTGAAGCTATTTTATTTATCCTCCATTTGATGTGTTTATTTATTTTTACTTTTAGTCCACTTATCTGTCGTCTATTCCTCTCTTATTTACTGTTGTATTTTCATTTATATATATATATACATATGTATATTATGTGTATTTACTTTATTTAATTAGTACACCCCTTCCGCTTTCTTTAATTTTTATAATATCCTCTACCCTAAGGTTGCCTGGAAGAGATCGCTATTTTAGCGATAAGGCCGCCTATTGTACATGCTGTATTTGTTATATGTCTATTGTTTTTGTTTTGGTGTACAATAAAGCATATTTTACTTTTACTTACTTACTTTACTCACTTAGCCATTTCAACTAGGTAAGCAGTGCTTTTATGCCTCTATGACCGGCACGCCACTGGCAATGCATAGCGTGCAAAACTCGGGTCAATGCCCAACCTACGACGCGGCATTGACTCCAAGTGACCTATTTACGGAATGTAAGTTGACCTCTAGCGTCCGCGTCAATCAAATGTTTTATTTGCAATAGGTATATCGTTAATTTTACAAAATGTAGGATATTTTTTTTGTGGTATCTTATCAGTGATTCACCTGTCTTCGTTTTTGCCAGCGTTCTGGAACCCTGTATAATTCCCAGTGCACGTTAGGTGCGTACAGACCTTAAGTACCTAAATATAATATTGCTGTGTTACGTAGGTATAATAAATATTATGTCGAAAATATATGTAAGTACATAAATCATTCCTCTTATGACTCGCATGATCCCACCAAGTCCCGGTAACCTAGAAAACTCAACCTATGAAATAATATAATATGCTAGCAAATGCTCGCGATTTTGTCAGCGTAATAGTATAATTTTTCAGCAAGAAGGGTCTCTGGCTGAAGGTCTCGGGTTTGGATAGTCACGGAAATGGTTTTGAAGTGAAACATTGCTTCTAGCTCTAGCTTCTCGGGAAGTTAGTTTAAAATCGATTGCAAAATTTGTACCAAACAAACAAACAAACAGACTATCAGGCAGACATGAGAGTGAGCTAACAATTAACATCGCTTTGTTATCAACTCAATTTCAATTCAGTTTTCTTTCTTAATCGAGTTAAGTAGGTAGGTAGGTACAATCTATGATTCAAATTTCAAGTCACCAGCTCACCGGGAAATCAATTTCAAATTGAAAAATTTGAACTGAAAAGACAAATAAACTAACAAACAGAGACACAAAAAAGTGTGTTAATATTGCATTGTCATCTAGTTACAACTTACTGATTAAAATTTCAAGTCACTCAATTCTATTGCAAAAATTGTACCGAACAGACAAACACACAAATGGCGGAACTTTTGCAGCTCCATGGCATGGGCAAGCCAATAAATGGCCCAGTTGCATGACAGGTGATTAAAGCCTAATTACCAAAATGTACGGTCGTATAAGAAATTCAGCTAACCGAAAAAAAAAATGCCTACCACGCTGAATTCCAGTATGGTGATATTTCCTTTCAGTTCAGTCGCCCCCTTCGTAGCAATCCAGTGGTTTATAAAAAGGTCCGTTCGGAGCGTAGCGGAGACATTCGTCAATGGAGAAGTTACTCTAAGGTTAAAGTTACATTTTGGTTAGCCTCACAACTTTCACAAATCGTACAGTAACTTTAATTGTGTGTCATGCAACTGTACCTAAGTAAATAATAAATATGTAATTGTCATACATACAAACCTACATTTAGAGCTTAAGTGTTAAGTAGGTACTTACCGTCCGTATAACTATTAATATTCCATGTTCAAACAGGTGGCGTACGATCGCTGAAACAACCGATTACCTATCACAACAATCCAACTTTGTTATAATCAAGTCCGACCGAACCCCTACCCAAAAATCAACCCTAAATTTATTGTACTTAAATACATTTTCCTTCACAAGGGCGACCCTAATAAAATAAGTGGGAGCCCTATTGTTGCTTACGCAAAGATGTTATCTCTTATTTTATTATTACCTGAGTTGAAAGGGACTAGATGAACCATTATTTTAATTTAATCTTTGTTGAATAGGTTTAGGGTTGAGTTTTGTTTGCAATGAAATCTTTCAGAAGTGTGGTCCATCCATGCTCCATAGTCCATACACATACCAGATGGTCACTGTAGTCTACGACTGTGAAATACGACGGGTATGTGCCTTTTGTAAGGTATAGATGACCTGGAGAGTGACATAGGCTACTTTTTATCCCGGAAAATCAAAGAGTTCCCAAGGGGTTTTAAAAAACCTAATTCCACGCGGACGAAGTCGCGGGCATCAGCTAGTTATTAAGTAGGTATAAGGTAAGAATCTGCAGCTATACCTATATTCGTGTTGCTAGATTTGTGAGCGCCATCTAGGTTATTACGTTATTTGGTGAAAAAGGACCAAATAATCGGGCAGACGTCTATGACCGTTTTTAAAGACGTGATCCCAAAGATAATGCTTGCTATGTTATGCTAAACAATCTAAAAAACATTGGTGCAATCTTTCACTTGCTAGTATATAAACGTGGTATTCATTCAAGAACGTTAATGCCTCTCAGGCTCAGCCACAGTTCACTATAGTCGACGTTTTGTTACAAACAAAACGTCGAGGCTTCGACGTCATTGGAAGGCGTCAAATGTTAACTATATTTAAAGTTTTGACGCCTATGAAACGCTTATTTTTCTGTGATTTTGAAGTCATCCATAGCCTAATATTTGATATAACTCTCAATTTTAGCCTGAATCGTCGATACTTTATATCATATATAAGTAGTATCGTCGAATCAGGCTAAAATGGAGAGTTCCCTGACTCTAGTTCGGTCTGCCTCAGCGGCCATCGGTTCACTACTCCAGTTTGCAGCTAAATTTAGACAAAGATACGCAAGACCAGTATTCATAAATTTATGATTAGGGTTAAAGTCTGTTAAAGGTAGACTAGTTTCGTAGCCGACTAGAGCCCGCGCGGCGTCTCCCATATTCCTGCCGCGTCGCAAGCAGAGGCCCTTTGAAAAAGGACCCCGGACGGGTTCAAAAATAGTCGGGATAACTCGAGTAGTCATGTGAGTCTAGTTGGTTATTAGTATAGTTACAGCTTAGCTTAGTGCTAGATGCACATCCTAATATCAACCGGGTTCCCAGCGCGATGCGATAGTCGAGCGCTTCTTTTTTCCCTCTCCAAACTCCATGTCTGTACAAAAAGGTGAAAACGGAACATTTATGATGAGAGTTGAGGAGTTGAGGCTCGCTTTAATCCGTCTCTGTCTTTGACTACGATTATCTCAGCTCATCTCATGGTAGCTTTTAATATTAATATAAACATACCTACCACAAGTGAAGTTAGTTTAAGATTGATCACTACGCGCAGACAGACAACAAAGTAATCCTATGAAGGTCCTTTTTTTCCTTTTGAGGTACGGAACCTTAAAAATATTATAAGTACCCTAATTGTCTCATAAGAAAGGTCAGAGTCACTCAGCGGGCGATGGAGAGAGCTATGGTTGAAGTTTCTCTACGTGATCAAATCAGAAATGAGGAGATCCGTAGGAGAACTAGAGTAACCGACATACATAGCCAACGGGTTGCGAAGCTGAAGTGGCAATGGGCAGGGCACATAGTTCGTAAAACCGATAGACGTTGGGGTCTCAAGGCGCTGGAATGGCGACCTCGCACTGGAAGACGCAGCGTTGGAAGACCCCCCACTAGGTGGACGGACGATATCAGGGAGCCGCTGGATTCAGGCAGCGCAAGACCGTGTCGTGTGGAAGTCCCTACAAGAGACCCATGTTCAGCAGTGGACGTCTATCGGTTGATGATGATGATAGTCATCTAAAAGAAAGTAATAATATGTCTCTAGAGGATTGGTCCAATCCTTAATTTCGGAGTTTGTAAACGATGCAAGGCACTCGCAAATGAAGCGTAATAAAACGTCACGGATAAATCTAGCAACCGGTTTGTGGACCAGTCGACTATGCCACATGCTCTGCTCTGCATCGCCCCCGTTACTATACGCGACAGGTCGAGATGGCAATCGGGGAGGAAACGCCCCGCAAACACGCACAGCCCCCGCGCTAACCCGGTGCGGGCGAGCGCGGATGACGTGCGGGTAAGCGGGGCTTCCCCCCGCCTCATACCTCGATTGCTATCTCATCCTGTCGCCGACTATAGTTTAGCCAGTTATATGGATTTAATAGGATAGTACCGGATTTTGTTTTGAGTATTGACCAAACTTGATGAAATACCTAAGTCAATCTGGATTCTGAGAACATTTTATTTATTTATTTCGACATTTTGCACGATAAATCAAAAACTATTAGGAATAAAAATAAACAAAAATCTGTTTTAGAATGTGTAAGTAAACCCCTTTCATATGATACCCCACTTGGTATAGTTATCTTACGTACTTTGAAAATTAAAAACACATTTTAATTATTTTTTTGTATCTCTCTAGGTTCAGGTCAATTCTAGGTCAACACGAAGTAGAAAAAGACTGGAAATAGTATCTCTACACTGAAAGTCTGTCTGTCTTTTGTCCAAAATCATACTTAATTGTTGCTACATCAAAATATAATCGCAATATTTTGTATTACATTATTTTAGCATTAATGTACGACACATAAAGCCTTTTTACTCTGTTTTTACTTCGTCTTGGAACCATCTCGCTCTGAAGCGGTGCTGTGGAGTAGCTCCTTTGTTCGCGCTGAATAATTATATGCACAGTGAGCGAACAGCTCTTTATGGCGTAAAACGATGCTGAATATCGCAGAACGTCAGTTTTATGAAATAGGTAGGTACCTAAATAATTTTTTTGCTTAGTCTCGGGCTTGATCACATTGAGCAAAATTTTGAAAAATTCTTACATAAACAAAATAAAAAAAATCCGGTCAAGTGCGAATTCGACTCCCGCACGAAAGGTTCCCAACCATCGTACAAGAAATAACACTTTTTTTGTCATAACGAAGTCGTGGCCATCATCTAGTTTATTATAATGATTTGAAACTTTGTGAAAATTTACCTACACCTACAAGGATTTACGTCTAAACAGTTTACCAGAAACATCACACTCGATATCATTGACCAAATCGAATATAAATCCGAGTCGATTAAAACGATTAAAACAATTCCGTTAATTGGCAGTTGCTGCTATCCTCGCTGGGCTGTGGAGCTGCGGGGAGGGGTCGACTGTCGAGAGGGAACGAACCCCACTCAACGCGCTATGTTCAAATTAAAAATCACTATTAGCCCCAATCGGTTATTACTTATTTGTCTTCGGTTATTACTTATTTGTCTTTGTTATTAAAATTTGAAAATCCGGACAAGTGCGTGTCGCGCCTCGTTATTTAGGGTTCCGTACTACCGCCATACAAGAAAATAACACTTTGTGTCCACATCTTACTCACGCACCGTGCACTCGTGACCTCGGGGACCGCGAGGATGCGAGATCGCCAAGTCGTCGGAATGTGGAAAGAGGGCCATAGAATGTGGAAATCCCTAAATGTAACCACGTCCAGCTGTGGACAATGGAGGTTTATCGGTTGACATGATAAGACATGTAACTAGACCAATCATCATCATTATGATCAACCCATCGCCGGCTCATTACAGAGCACGTGTCTTCTCTCAGAGTGAGAAGGGTTTTGGCCATAGTTACGAATTGGTAGACTTCACACACCATTGAGAACATTATGGAGAACTCTCAGGCATGCAGATTTCTTCACGATGTTTTCCTTCACCGTTAAAGCAAGTGATATTTAATTAATTAAAACGCACATAACTCCGAAAAGTTAGAGGTGCGTGCCCGGGATCGAACCTCCGAACTCCGATTAGAAGGCGGACGTCCTAACCGGTTAGGCTATCACAGCTTTACCTACAACTAGACTTAGAGCAAATGGGGCTCAAACAATTGTGTCCTTGGATCCCTAAAAATAGATTGGGTAAGTAATCTTTAAGTAAATAACCTCAACGAATGGACCTTGATTCAAGGACGGCGATGCTCTAGGGAAATCAGTAATTGATTAAGTTACTTAGTAGTATACTTACTTAGTAGTATAAGTTACTATATTCCTGAATCCTGCGTCATTGTCATTTATAAATTCTAGTCTAATACTTAGTAGGTATAGTCTGCAACAGCTCGAGATAGCAATCGGGGTATCTGGGGGGGGGGGGGGGGGGGAAGGGGTACCCCGCACACCCGAACGTCAGACACGCCCGCCCGCACCGGGTTAGCGCGAGGGCTGTGCGGGTTTGCGGGGTGTTCCCTCCCCAATTGCCATCTCGACCAGTCGCGCACTTTAGTTAAATACATATTTACAGATACAACTTATACATTTTCGGGTATGTACGATTTATATTTTTGATAATCGATAAGGCGGGTGGGATTTTCAAAAATTCTGAAAGAACTCAAAATTCTGGGAATCTGGCTACTGGGACCCTATTGCTAAACCTTTGCTGCCCGTCTGTCAGCGAGATGTATCTCATGAACCGTACCTAATAGGTAATAAGTAAACAGTTGGTATGCTATAACAACAAAATAATGTAATGAAAATTTCATCTTAATGTATTTTTGAAGTTGCTACAAAATAGAGATAATGCTAACAGTAACATCAATAATTTTCAGGGTTCCACATTACCCGAAGGGTGTCAACGGATTCTATCACTAAATCTCCGCTGTGCGTCCGTCCGTCCGTCTGTCTCGGCCTGTAGAGTGTAGATCGTAAACCTCGCAGAATGTGCTATTGCCGCGTTAATCCATACTTCCATACTAATATTATAAATGTGAAAATGTGTCTGTCTGTCTGTCTGTCTGTCTGCTAGCTTTTCAGGGCTCAACCGTTCAACCGATTTTGATGAAATTTGGTACAGAGATAGCTTGCATCCCGGGGAAGGACATAGGCTACTTTTAATCCCAGAAAATTGAAGAGTTCTCTCAGAATTTTTAAAAACCTAAATCCACGCGGACGAAGTCGCGGGCATCATCTAGTAACAAATAATTATTATAAATGCTAAGTTTTAAAGTGAGAGAGTGCATTTGATTGGTTTTTACAAGTTCTATAAGTTAACGTCTTAGTATTTTTGAGCTCCAAGTTTATACTTACTTAAAAAAACGACATCCGTTGACGTCGGGGAGTATGTTTAGCGTCACTTTTGAATCTATTAATCACACCTCCATCGCGTGGAAGACCGCTTGTTATATAAATAATACCACATAAGTTCTCTTGATATATGGTGAGGTTGGTAGAGTGTGAAAAAAGCCTATTTTTCTTGTGGATACGATCTATCTTTGATGTCAGATGTCTCTGAACTCAAAACGAATGTTAGAAATACATATACCTACCTACTTAAATCGCATTGGATGGAGCTGCTCACATTCCTCCGAAGAACCGATAGACGTGGGGTCCTCAGGTGCTAGAATTGCGACCTCGCACCGGAAAAGCCTATCACAACAGTCGAGATTGTAAATGATAACCGATCTACTGTAGGTAGGTTCTACGTAGACACCTGAGACTATTTTAATTATCGAAAGTAAACACACCGGAATCTGTTACGAGAGTTCATTAAATGTAAATTGGAGGAGCGCATCCCGTTTAGCGTCCCCTCTCGCCCCGCCTCACCGTCCCTCGCTGCGATAGTATTCTTTACACTGCATGAAGCTATGGAGTATGGAGTAGTCAGTAGAGAGCCGGTAAGGGCGGTAGTCAGATTCCAAAGAAATCACGATCGAAACCACCTCGAAACAATGATAACTGCCTTTAAATAACAACCCGGGGGGTGATTACGTAAAACATTGCAGTAGCGACAGCAACGCGACAGCAGCAGTTTGCTGTCTCTCTTCCTCTTCTTCTTATTTTGCTTTGTGGTTATTGCCGTCTCTCTCTAGCCGGACGTTTGACAGCAATGCTCGCGAGATTAAATCACCCCGCGGGACTGCCTTAGATTTTTGCAACGTGCCCATTTACTAAAAAATCAAATCTGAAACACTGAAAATTAGTTTATGGCAGATTTAATTAAATAATATTATAAACTTTATCTAAATATATAAAAGGAAAAGGTGACTGACTGACTGATTGACTGACTGATCTATCAACGCACAGCTCAAACTACCGGACGAATTGGCCTGAAATATGGCATGCAGATAGCTATTATGACGTGGGCATCCGCTAAGAAAGGATTTTCGAAAATTCAACCTCTAAGGTGGTGAAATAAGGGTTTGAAATTTGTGTAGTCCACGCAGACGAAGTCGCGGGCATAAGCTAGTATTACTATAACCATGACTTTTGCTTTTTTTTTTTAATATTTTAAGTAAGGAACACGTGGCTCTCCATTTCTGTTGTTTCCTAAGAGAATAACAGTGTTGTGATTACAGTTGGTATCCACAACATAGCAGAGTTTGGGGCGTTTCCAAGTGTTCCTATGGGATTTCGAGATACGGAACCCTAAAAAGCACATCACGGTCAATGCGCCAAGCAACTTCACGTACAGTATACGGCAGAAAGTAATGTACATCGACCTTTGGTAGGAGATAGCAGATTTGTAGAGCATTCTCTCTGTCGTTGAGATCGGCAAAACGTCATATAGGTATGAGTGACAGAGACAACGTTCTACAAAGCCGAAATGTCATTCTAAAGGCCGATGTATAGTCCGTTCATAGTAACTTGACGCGTGAGAATTGGCACCATTGTTGCTTTGTTTGTCTTAAGGGTTCCGTACCTCAAAAGGAAAAACGGAACCCTTAAAGGATCTCTTTGTTGTCTGTCTGTCTGTCTGTCAAGAAATCTACAGGGTACTTCCCGTTGACCTAGAATCATGAAATTTGGCAGGTATGTAGGTCTTATAGCTGGCATTAGGGAAAAAATCTGAAAACCGTGAATTTGTGGTTACATTACACAAAAAAAATTAAATTGTGGTCATAAACTAATAATTAGTATTTTCAATTTTCGAAGTAAGATAACTATATCAAGTGGGGTATCATATGAAAGGTCTTCACTTGTACATTCTGAAACAGATTTTTATTTATTTTTACGCATCATAGTTTTTGAATTATCGTGCAAAATGTCGAAAAAATACGACTGTTGTACGGAACCCTCACTGTGCGAGCCTGACTCGCACTTGGCCGGTTTATTCCTTTGAATGTAGGGCTTATTATTGTGTGATTTGCAATAGTGCGAACATATTCTTACTCGTCAAGTTACGATGAACGAACTGGTACATTACCTAGTTTCTGTTGCGTACTGTAATCAGACCGATATGATAGGGTTGAGAGTCGAGACTTAAATAATTGACCAATACCGAAGTCACGTCCTATGAAGCTTATGATATATTATATGGGAACTATTCCTATCAAAACAATATTAGGGTTCCCACGCCAAGTCAGCTAGCGAAGGAGCTATAATGTGGTTGCTAATATTAGATACCAGTGTTATATAGGTATACTTATGATAAAACTGTGACTGGATGTTTTCTGTACATCCGTCTGTACTAATCTATAGTTATAAATGTGAAAGTGTGTCTGTCTGTCTGTTAGCATTTCATCTCTCTCTCTCCGGTCGTTCCTTCATTGCTGAAGATCGTGGTCCTGGCAAACTTCCCTCGAATGGATTTTATCTGTTTCCACCGGCTTCTGTTGGTGGCCATCTTAACTATGTGCTCCACACCCGCTGGATCCCTTTAACTGGTCTGACCACCTAGTTGGTGAGCGGCCTCTCGCTCTTTTGCCCTCCGTGTTGCCAGTATTAGCATTTCTAAGCTGTCGTCCCCCCGTTGTATTTCATAGTCCACCCTTTTAACCGATTATGACGGGTAGGGGCAGAGATAGACACTTTAATTTTATTTATTAGTAGAAAGTATAGATTATCACGGAAAATCAAAAAGCCCACATGCGGACGAAGTCGCGGGCATAAGCTGGTTTATAATTTTGGGTAGAGGTACAAAACGTCATAATCAATAACTGTTACAAAGTGGGTGAGATCGTATCCTAGTTAGTTAATAATAGAAGACATTTTCCATGACCATTCCTTCTAAAGTTCACAACGTAGGTGTAAGTGACTCGCCTGTGAGAAGTGACACGGGATTTTCATTCAATTTTCATAAGCACTGAAAGTCACCTTTCCAAAGGTCGATTACGAAAGGTGTGATCATCACATTGCTGTAATTTGGCTGAATTTATACTGTTGTAAGTATAGAAGCAGGCGTTACTTTGCGGATATATTATAATGAACCAAAAGCTTAATTCGCTATAATCCGCTGAAACAGGTCGAATCTGTATGGTGCAACATGCAGCACGCAAAATGCATCGCCCGCCCTCCCAGCACCACACAAATCCCAAACACACTCGACGCAGGTTTCGCCCCGACACCGGAGCATCCTCAGGAGATGTAGACCTTACAATGTACAATTGCAAAGTGCATTGAACACTTTGCAATTGTGCATTGCACCTATGAATTTTGAATAATTACGTGTAGGGGAGTTGCGCGGTACCTACCTACCTACCAAGTTTAAAAATCTAAGCGTACAGACTACCTACTGAGTCAGACAGCGGGAAGCGTCTTTGTTTTATATATTAGGTAATATAAGTATGTAAAGATTTATGTACACTAGTGAAAAACCCCATACATACTTTTTATAATTATTCGAAGTCCTGCTTTTATAGGTATTTGGGTTGAAAGCTCGATGTTCAATGACCTCGCGTTCGCGCCAACCCGCGGAGTGCGGCCTGCTGCGGGCGGCGGCATCGGCGCGCGCTCGGTCCTCGGCGGCAGACGCGTGTTCGAATTTCGAACTGGACGCGACGCGACGAATTTCTTTATAGGTAATTATTTAGCGCGTAGTCCGTACAAAATGACTCCTCACGTGCCATTTTAACTCCATGGGTCAAGTGTCAACTGTCATGTCAAAAGTACGGTATTACCTTAATTATTAAGGACTAAAATCGCACTTTTGACATGAAATTTGATACAAAGTTAAAACGGCGCGTGAGGAGTTTACGCGCTAAATTTTCTATCGGCTCAAAATGATTTAGATTAGAACTCAGAGCCATATAAATATGTAAGCCTTACCTAACGTTGAAAACACACATTATCAATAAGTACCTACATGAAAAGAAGCACTTGCGACGAACGCGGTGATTCGATTGGGTTCTTTTTACTTAATTTGGCGCGTAGGCGTCTGTATTCTCTATAGGCTCGAAATGATCTAGAACCCAGAGCCATAATAATTGTAAGCTTATAGATAGATAAAGCTTAACGTTGAAAGCACATATTTAACAAGCACAAGAAAAGAAGGACTTGCGACGACAATTCAATCGGGTTCTTTTTATTTAATTTGGCGCGTAGTCCGCAGACGTCTGTGTTATCTATGGGCTCGAAATGAGCTAGAGCCCAGAGCCGTAAAAATTAACGTTGAAATACAAGCACTAAACAGGCACAAGTAGACGTCTGTATTCTCTATTTCGAAATGACCTAGAACCCAGACCCATAAGCTTATAAAAAAAGCTTAACCTTGAAAGCACCTAAACAAGCACAAGCGTAGCACAAGATAAGAATAATGACTTACGACAACGATTCAATTGGGTTTTTTTACTTATTCTCTACCTCAAAAATAAAGGATAGGAATTGTGATTATTCTTATAGATTTATTAAAGTAGCACCTATTCCTAACAATTACATTGTTATTGACAAGTATTTGTCAAATAAATTATGAGGCGAGTCCACACAATGCGGCCATACATCACTGTGTCATTAAAATAGCTGTTTTTTATTGGTCTCGTAAAACGTTCGCCTAATGGAGCGCTCAACCGGAACCCAGAGCCACTTCCTGACTTCAAGGCACCGACCGCCGAGCGGTATACAGTCACATTATAGCCTGGAACATCATCATCAACCCATCAACGACTCACTACTGAGCACAGATCTCTCAGAATGAGAAGGTTTTGCCCATAGTCCGCCACGCTGGCAAACCACAAATTCACGGTTTTCGGATTTTACCCATTACTTGTGCTATAGCATTGCCAAATTTTATGATTCTAGGTCAGCAGGAAGTACTCTATAGGTTTTGATTCCCTTGGCGGATCTTGAAAGACAGACAACAAAGTGATCCTATAAGGGTTGCTTTATTTCACTGGACATACTGAACCCTTAAAATGACAGTATTTTGACTGTGCTTGATAGCGCCTCCAAGGCCGATAATTCCGCGATTTGTAGGTACTTAATGTTAATTAGCAGGTAATTAGAGGTAGTAGTTTATTACGGCTCCTCGGAGTCGTTAGCCTGTCATGACGAGTGGTCACGCTCGCGTAAGGCCGTTGCTTGCGGTCGCAGTCACGGTTCAAGGCTCTAGTTCCATACCCCATGTAGGTGCTGTCTACGTCACAGGGTATGCTTTAATCGATTCGTATTTTCTGTGAATTACGCGTGTTTTTTTTTTTAATTTATTTATTTAGATACAAGTTAGCCCTTGACTGCAATCTCACCTGGTGGTAAGTGATGATGCAGTCTAAGATGATAGCGGGCTAACCTGGAAGGGGTATAGCAGTTTTTATTAAACCCATACCCCTTTGGTTTCTACACGGCATCGTACCGGAACGCTAAATCGCTTGGCGGCACAGCTTTGCCGGTAGGGTGGCAACTAGCCACGGCCGAAGCCTCCCACCAGACCAGACCAGAAATTTAGAAATTATAAAATTCCAAACCCCTGCCAGGAATCAAACCCGGGACCTCCCACTATTAAGACCACAGCGCTCACCACTGCGCCAGGGAGGTCGTCACAAAATATGCTTCACCTCAACTCAATGCGCTGTGCTTCTTGTAAAGAATCTTTTGCGCAGAACAATAATTGTAATAATCTCGCCCTCCCTAGCGCAACCTAAGGTCCCTAAGGACGACCTCCCTGGCGCAGTGGTGAGCGGTGTGGTCTTATTAGTGGGATGTCCCAGGTTCGATTCCTGGCAGAGGTTTGGAATTTTATAATTTCTAAATTTCTAGTCTGGTCTGGTGGGAGGCTTCGGCCGTGGCTAGTTACCACCCTACCGGCAAAGCCGTGCCGCCAAGCGATTTAGCGTTCCGGTACGATGCCGTGTAGAAACCAAAGGGGTATGTATGGGTTTAATAAAAACTGCCATACCCCTTCCAGGTTAGCCCGCTATCATCTTTGACTGCATCATCACTTAACATCAGGTGAGATTGCAGTCAAGGGTTAACTTGTATCTGAATTAAAAAAAAAAAGTGGTACGTGTCAGGTCGAGATGGCAATCAGGGTGGGAATGCCCCGCACACCCGCACAGCCCCCGCGCTAATCAGCAGGCATCAGCAGCAGCAGCAGCTGTGAAGGAGAATTCATAGCCACGACCGTCGACCACTCTGCTAAGGGTGAACGATTGACGAGAAGCTTTCTTTATCTCAATGCGTCACACATATTCCAGAATTGATATAGTGGTAGTCACAGATGTTGCATAGGAGTCACTACAAGCAGGGCCCTCTTTCCCACTGGGCACTCTGGGCACGTGCCCAGGGCCCACGATCGATAGGGCCGATAGGGGACCCCTAATCCCTGCCAGATCGCCATTCTTAATCGACTGACCGATATTTTATTACCGAAAAACATATTTATTTCGATAAAATCAAAGGTCAAAAAGATCCTCTCGAACAAACGACAATAGAGATTGCTAACTAGTCAAGACTGACTGACACTCAGCGGCTGCAGGACTATTATGTACTTTCTTTGTCTATTCTAAGAAAATAGTACCTACTCTATCAAGATCATAGGGGCCCCAATATTCTAATGTGCCCAGGGCCTCCAATAGGTTAATAAAGACGGCGCTGACTCCAAGTTGTTCTATAAGAATTGATTTGATTTCTTATCGGCCTCATATTCGGGGAGTTTGATCTCAGATACGCACCTCTAAATTTTTCGAGGTTTTAAGCTTATGCTTAGCTGATTCCTAGTTCTATGGTTAGCAAATATCACGTTGAAGTGAAGGCAAGTGAATGCAAACACCGCGAGGAAACTTGCATGCCTGAAAGTTCTCCATTATGTTCTCAAAGATGTCAAGTTTTCAAGTTAATTTTTTTGTAGGTTTCGCCAACGGGGATGATCAAACGGTTTTAGTTAGGTAGGTACCAGCAATGTTGATATTATGTCGGTTAGTTTATGCTTTTACATTGATTGATAGCTGATAAAGATTGCAACGATTTGTGCTAGTCAAGTCATGTTTCCTTAATTAATAAGTACATACCGTGTATTGTCCTTGTAACAAAGAAGCTGGAATGAACCGTAATCCCTTTGTTAAGAGTTCAGACATGCCGGGGGCGAGGGGCTGTGAGCGATGGTGTAAAGGGGGAATATGTACCAAGAGCAAGAGTCATGAGCACGCAGATAAAAATCGTCGCACCTACTGTTGCTTAAATATGGAATGTTCATACGCCACGGCCTCGGGGGCGTACGGACTAACCAGTAGTCCAACAACTCTACCCATCCCAACGTCATCCTAAGCCGTGGTCCGAGCCTCACAGGAGGCGCCCTTAGGAGAACGTTGCCCCCCGACCTCTCGAATTATTTCTTCGAGTCCTAGGGCTCACCCCCAGGCGGAGCTTCGTGCTCGCCAACCCCCCCGGTGACGCTGTAGCGGCCAAGAGGGCCTACGCAGCATAGTCAATCCGAAACAACACACAAAAACAGGTTCCAGTACATAATAATTCAATGATAGGTTCTAAAAAACTAATTATTAACTAGGCAAGTAGTATTTTGACGAACTCCCTGGCGCAGAGGTAAGAGCTGTGGTCTTATTAATGGAAGGTCCCGGATTCGATATTTTATTATTTCTAAATATCTGGTCTGGTGGGAGGCTTCGGCCGTGGCTAGTTATCACTCTACCGGCCGCCGTGCCGCCAAGCGATTAAGAGTTCCGGTACCTATACGATGCCGCATAGAAACGGGTTATGGGTTTAATTCAAACTGCCATACCCCTTCCAGGTTAGCCCATTTCCACCTTAGACTGCATCATCACTTACTACCAGGTGAGATTGCAGTTAAGGGCTTAACTTGTATCTGAATTTAAAAAAGGCACTACTAATATTTGGCGGTGATAGCCTAGACTGATCTATCAACGCACAGCTCTAACTACTGGACGGATCGGGCTGAAATTTGGCATGCAGATAGCTATTATGACGTAGGCATCCGCTAAGAAAGGATTTTTGAAAATTCAACTCCTAACGGGATTAAATAGGAGTTTAAAATTTGTGTAGTCCACGCGGACGAAGTCGCGAGCATAAGCTAGTTTTATATATTTACATGAGTGTTCAATGATGACCTCTAATTGTTGAAAAAGAAGAAACATATTAATCTTTGGTAATGTAGGTACTTATAGTGTCGACTGTCGGTATGTGTCTACATCAGGGCACTTGTGAAAGTGTAGATCTCGGTCAACCATGAGCGTCACGTAAGGGACCAGCCGAATACGCATAGGAGTGTGTAGATGAAGGAATTAGGGTTGTCACGTCATGTAAGATCTTTTATATTTACAGTGTGTAACCAGAACGCTGGCAAAAACGAAGACAGGTGATACTGATGATTACTGATATGACCCTATAATTTTGTAAAAGATTATATATTGCAAATAAAACATCTTCCAGGTCAACGAACGTTGCGTAAGTAGGCCACTCGGAGTCAATGCCACGTCGTAGGCGGGGCATTGACCAGAGTATTGCACTCTATACAATATACAGTATAACAATAACGCTAAGTTTTTATTAGCGTTCTGATTAAGTACGCTCTGTATAATTTCCTACAGTTTTTTTTTTAAACTAGCTTATGCTCGCGACTTCGTCCGCGTGGACTACACAAATTTCAAACCCCTATTTTCACCCTCTTAGCGGTTGAATTTTCAAAAATCCTTTCTTAGCGGAGGCCTACGTCATAATAGCTATCTGCATGCCAAATTTCAGCCCGATCCGTCCAGTAGTTTGAGCTGTGCGTTGATAGATCAGTCAGTCAGTCAGTCAGTCAGTCAGTCACCTTTTCCTTTTATATATTTAGATTCATGACTGTGTTGTTCATGATAGTCAATATCCGCTAAAACAGACAAATCTACACACCACACAAATTGTGTGAGGTGTTGGGTTTTCCGTCGTGGTGGTACGTTTACGGTGGTCAACGTGTGAACAAGTGATCCTATAAGGGTTCTTTTTTTCTTTTTGAGGTACGGAACCCTAAAAAACATTAAAAATAATAATTTGTAAATTGATTTGAATTGTTAATTTGAAACCTATGAAGATGATATTGCTAGGGGCGAAATTTGAATGTCATAAGTCTATATTCATTGTCGCATTCGTTTACAAATTGTGAAAAACCAAATTAAATTTTAATTTAACGGGGAGACCTGTGTCTTGGGCCTTAAGACTAAGCGTACGTGTCTCGTGAGTTATGACAACCCTATTTACAAGCATAATGAATCGGCGTACGCATTGTACCGCGCGTGTATTTGGCGTTCTTCCGCCGCTGAATTGTTTGTTGAACATCAGCTGCCGTCTGTCCGCACCACACTCCGCACTCCGCAGCGATCAGCTGTTCAGCCAGTTTACATTTCTTGCTCTGTCTACTATCCTTATCCATACTTACTTTAATATTTTATGCCGTATCTCCATCCATACTTAATATTATAAATGCGAATTCGCGATTCATATGATCTAGTTCGCAATCTAATATTACTACTACTAGTACTATCCAACACACCTAGTTTCTCCTTTCACCAAAGGTTGCCAGGTGGAGATTGCTCCGAGCAATAAGGCCACCTTTGCATACAATCGTTTTTAGTCTTTGTTTTTGGCTTGCTTATTACATGTTTTGTGTGCAATAAAGTTTTCTATCTATCTATCATACATTGATGACTAGTTTATGCTCACGACTTCGTCCGCGTGGACTACACAAATTTTAATCCTCTGTTTTACCCCCTAGGTGCTGAATTTTCGGACATCCTGAGCGGATGCCTACGGCATAATAGCTATCTGCATGCCAAGTTTCAGCCCGATCCGTTCAGTATTTTGAGCTGTGCGTTGATAGATCAATCAGTCAGTCACCTTTTCCTTTTATATACTTAGACTAGCTTATGCCCGCGACTTCGTCCGCGTGGACTACACAAATTTAAAACCCCTATTTTACACCCTTAGGGTTGATCTTTAACTATGAGATTTTAACATAATATGAGCTTAATAAAATATGTCATACTGCTAATTGCAAAAATATGAACTACAAAACTTCTTTATAGACACTTCAAAACTGACAGACTTTCATACAAACTTCAAACCCCTATTTTACCCCTTCAAGGGTTGAGTTTTGAAAAATCCTTTCTTAGCGGACGCCTACGTCATAATAGGTATCTGCATGCCGAATTTCAGCGCGATCCGTCCAGTAGTTTGAGCTGTGCGTTAATAGATCAGTTAGTCAGTCAGTCAGTCAGTCAGTCACCTTTTCCTTTTATATAATATAGATTACGAACAGTGTCTTGACCTCAGACGCAGAACGACAGGTGCGACAGAACCTGAAACCAAAGCATTGATATTCCTGCTAAAATAAAAATAAGTAATAGCTAACAACTGCCATACAGATGGCATCTCTTAAGCAAGTGCCAAGGTCGTACAAGAAGCCAATAAGTTAGTTACAGGCTTCACCTAGTTACAGGTGTCCATAGGTTGAAGAGAATGGAGTAACGTAACACGTTGCTTAGCATTCCATAGGGACAAAAGGACAGACGTTTTTCTCTAAGGGCACCGAGGAGATACGCGGCCGAAAGTAATGTACATCGAGCTTTACAAGGAGATAACAGATTTTTAGAGCACTGTCTCTGTCGTTGAGGCCGACCAAACGTCGTATAGGTATGAGAGACAACGCTCTACAAAACCGAAATGTCATTCTAAAGGCCGATGTATATTACTTTCGGCCGCGTACTGCAGTTTTTTAAACGACTTCAAATAATTGAGAAGGTTTTTTCAATCCGTATGCAGGTTGTAGGGTGTGTCATCATCATCATGATCAACCCATCGTCGGCTGACTACAGAGCACGGGTCTCCTCTCAGAGTGAGAAGGATTTTGGCCATAGTCACGCTGGCCATGTGCGGATTGGTAGACTTCACACACTTTTGAGAGCATTATGGCGAACTCTCAGGCATGCAGGTTTCCTCACGATGTTTTCCTTCACTTTGTGTGTTTAATTAATTAAAACGCAAATAACTCCGAAAAGTTAGAGGTGCGTGCCCGCGGTTGAACCCCCGACCTCCGCTTAGAAGGCGGACGTCCTAACCACTAGGCTATTACAGCACAGTAGGGTGTGTTTTTTTTATTCGTTATAGGCGCACGCTTGACCTTGATCACACCTGATGGGAAGTGATGATGTGGCCTAAGATGGGACGCGTTTGCCTAGAAGGTGCCTATTCACTCTTGTTTTAAAGATACCCGGATTATAATTGACAGGAAATACTGATATAGGAAGAGTGTAATGTGTATTAATATACTGATAACCGGAATCGACTGCGGTCTGCGGAAGACCGTAGCGTGTGGTAGTCCCTACTTGTATTTCTAATTCCAATATGTCAAGCAATGGACGTCTATCGGTTGATGGTGATGGTGATGATGATGATTAATTTCTCAAAGCTATTGGTTTTCTAGGTCTAGAACAAGGTATAGTCAAGGAGAGTGTCATCAAAAAGAGTGAAAAAATTCACGAAACTCTCACTGAATACAATAAAATAAGTGAAGGCAGACAAAATGTAGAGCAAACAACTCTATATTCTGCTGAACGTCATTGAATGTAATGCAATTTATTTTTAATGACTTTCACCAGCATCTGTATCCTACTAGAACTAGACTATCAATTTGCAATTTGCATGTTACGTTTTTTCTCAATCAGCCTACATTATAGATTGAAATACAGCTGATCTAACATTTTCTATATGGCATCTCTACAAAAGAGCTATTCATAAATTTCGTCTGATATGTAAATAAAGAGGATGTTTTTTTTTTTTTAATAAAAGAATATTAGCCATATTAAATGACTAATATTCCCCTTTCCTCTCCAACTAAGCGTCAGGCTCGTACTAGGAGTAGGTACCACAATAGTGCAATGGGCGGGGTTTGAACCGTCGACCTTTCGGTTTTCAGTCCACTCCTTTACCGGTTCATGCGTTTTAGATATTTGTAGAACAGATACAAAAGTTAAATCTTTAAAATGAGTTATAAAATTCATTCTATGCATAATTTTATTCATTTTTCAATTGCTTATTGCCAATACTATCTTGTTTAGTAAAACTGTTGTGAATTGTGATATATGTAATTGGTCGAAATGTCACCCCCAAAATTACATCTTTGGTGCTACGGCCACAAGACCTAAGATGCCTCTCGCACGACGTATAAGTTTGACAGCTGATGGATCGCAATCACCTCTATTTGGCTAGCACTTTATTGGCTTAAACGCACTGTTGCAGCAAGAATACCCCACAAATTCAGCCAATCACAGCAATTGCGATCACAACTTTCAACAAGCCTTCAACAAACGAACCACTTGTTCGTCAAGGTAGACGGTTTCACTTGACGTCACGCATCATATGGGCCATGTAAAAGCTCAACAAGTAGCCGGATCAGGCGCACAGATCTGCACTGCGTTCACACGGGGTTCATTCCACCACAATAACGTCACAGCGATTTCAGGGCGGCCAAAACGCTGCGCCTGCGCTCGTGCGGTAGAAAGAGAGAGTGGTACGATCTTCTCTCCTCCTCGTAGCCTGTGGCCTGTGATAGTGCACAGGTGTGCGCGCAGCGCAGGCATCAGCTGTTCGGCGCTCGTGCCCGTTCCAAATGTTCGAAATTCAAATGCCGCGTGCATTGCGGACCGCCAGTCTTTGTCGATACCCGCCCGAGGGTAGACGTTTCAGTGTATGTATGACTATATGCCCCCGTCTCGCCGCGTCCCGCTACCGAGCACTGACTCGTTTCCCGCTGCCCCGATCCCCATGTGCTGGTAACTTTCTGTGCATGTTTGTGTTTCGTGTTGTCACGGACCGCTCTTTGTCTAATTAACAGGTAGGCAAAAGCATGCTCTTTTATAATCCTAATTTCAAACTTAACGAGGCATTCTTATTTCTATTTCATCTTAGCCATCCTGTTAGGTACCTACAGCTGACACTGCAGATTAAAAAGTTTAAACAACACTCGATTAGCGGAATTTATTCAACTTTTTTTAAAAGTTTAGGTAAAGCAAAGGTTGCGCTCAAACTGCGCGGTAAAACGGGCCGGAACAGGTTTACCGTGGAAAGGCATCTGGCACGCACTAATTGATATCGCATCTACTCTACAAACGATGACGTTTGTAGACTATGGATAGTAGGTATGACTTAAAGTGTCGCTGTCAGTTTTTTCATCCGACTGCGGCGAAGCCCAAAAGGAGGGTTACGGTGTTTGGCCTGTATGTAATAATATGTATGTATGTCCGTTTATGGCAGCTCGTAACTATTCAACAGGTCAACCGATATTATGATACTTAGGTAGGTACGTCATTAAATTCATCTTGATGGCGCAAGTGTAGGTACTGGGTAGGTTAAACATAAAATATTTTGATTTTATGTTTAACCTACCCAGATTTTCGTCCGGGCTGAAAAAGAGTAAGTATTGCTAACCGCAATCGGAGTTTTCTTTTTAAATTACTTGTTATCATCGATTGTTATCCTGCAATTGAGTAGGGTGCTGCAGCAGCACTAGTATTTTACTCTGTACATTAGGTGGGTAGGTATAATAATACCTGCCATAGCAGCGTTATCAATAACTTCATTGCACTCCTGCAGTAAATCTATCGATAAAACTCTGAAATTAAATATTAATTAGTTTAATTGGGTATTGTTAACCTTCTATTTTACAAGTAGTTGCTATCGGCAGCTTATTTGTATGTGTATGCTAATAAGGTCCGTTATCGGATGTTACTAAAAAGTAAGAACTAAAATGAACCTTATTTGTTCAGTCACAGTTGTTATCGCTAAACGATTACTTTATAAGTACCTACCTAGGTACGTGTTTAATACATACATTTAGACACACAAATTATTTATTAATCGTTAAAAAGTTGAAATAAGAAAGGGATTAATGTTTTAATAATCCGTTTTAAATGATTGATAACATAGGGCTAAAATGAGGTGGGGTGGAGCGGGAAAAGAGGGTAGGGAGAAAACGGAGGAAGGGGGGTATTCGTGACGCCCATGACGTAACCAATTGGTATGCGATGGTACGGACAAAGAAATTAGTGTTAGATACAGAACTTTCTCTTACAATAATGAATAAATACAAGATCTTGAACGATATCAGGTGTATTTATACTTGAATGACATTATACCTAAGTAGGTACCTACATATTAGGTACATTACTTTCAGTTTTCTTTTATACCTACCTAAGTAGCTGTACGTAAACCTACGAAACAAAATTTTTACCTACCTAATAATTACCTACTTACTTAGTTTACGATTTTCAGGTTCGTTACGTTTAAGCGTAATCGAATTCAGTTTTTCTTCTTCTTATTTTGCTCTAAGAAGAAGAAAAAACTAATAGGCAGATACAGGATAGGTACAGATAGCCTTACAAAATGTCATTTTGACATTTGTGATTTCTTGTTTCATTACCTAATACCTACTTAGGTAGGTACCTAATAAAACAAAAAGTAGGTAGATACAAATCTGTGGCGTCACATGAAAAAACTACTTATTAAATAATTTATTACAATAAGTGCTTCTTATTGAAGATGTGTTGGAAGTTGGGGCTACAAACGAATAAGTGGGCCGTTTATTGGATTTTAGACTCTGTAGTTTCAGCAGAAGGGTTCATAATGAAAAACAAAATGGTTGTATGCTCTCAAAGGCCTTATCTTTACGGCGATTTTAAAACTCATTGTTAGATTTTTAAAATGCAGGCAGTGGCCGTTGGAAACTTGGAGTCAAGAAGTCAATAAGATCAGAGCCAACATTTGCAAGCGTTTTTTGTTAATTAAAACTAGAAGAAACTTTTGAAAACTAGATGTGTAATGTGCATTTTAGGCCCATTTGCACAAGGGCAGTTAAACTGATTTACTGATATGTACTTAAAGGTGCCAACGCACTTCAGCTAGCTCAGCTCAAGTGCATATCTATACTATACTATACAATATTAGCCCTTACTAAGCGCAGCTCGCGCTTAGTAAGGGCAAATTTTTTAATAGCCAAATAAATTTTTGTGGTGATTCATATTTCTGCTTTAATAATTCAGTGGATTTCCCATACAAAAACTGTCAATAGGTCAAACTGAGTCCCGAAAAGACAAAACATAAATTAGTTCCTAACCCGGCCTTGCGTAACCTACCTACAATCTAGGTCCTAGGTAGGTATGTTGAGAATTGAGATAAGTAGGTATTAGCTAGGATCTTTTCTAATAAATATTTTATCCTTCTATTTTACAGAAAGGTAGGTAGGTGTCAAAAGAACAGGCTTTATCAAAATTGTACCCAGTTTCGATCACATTTAGCTGTGTTATAGAGAAACAAATTGAACAACACACTAATGCAACGCAAATTCAACTTTATTCAGTTGCTGATAAGTTTGAAATTCCTTTGTTAACTAATCTCTTCACACTAAATAGGGGCGGCTTTGAAAAATAGGGTGCAGGCAGATAAAATATAATATGAGTAGCTCAAACCAATACCGATATAAGATTGATTGTAGTTCGCGAGAAAATTCTCTTTTCTCTAAAGATTATGCTTTTCCTAATAATGTGAAAGCTTTTACAAAAGTTAGAGATGCTTTTAGACGTAAAAAACCTGCAAAATTATTTGTACCTTGCCTATGGTGATACCATTGTTTCTCGAAGCTAGAACTCATCATTATCAAACAATAGATGTCCAGTGCTGGACATAGGTCTCTATTAGGTAAGAACATATTTCCATACGCCACGGTTTTGCGCTGCTTGAATCCAGCAGCTCCCTGCGACTCGTTGTGACAGGTGGATGTCGGTAGGTTGATGATAATGATGATGAAAATTATTTTTTCATAAAGAAATGAATAATGCGCAGAATATTTGATAATCTATATAATATATAAAAGGAAAAGGTGACTGACTGACTGACTGATCAGTGATCTATCAACGCAAAGCTGAAACTACTGGACGGATTGGGCTGAAATTTGGCATGCAGATAGCTATTATGACGTAGGCTTTCGCCAAAAAAGGATTTTTGAAATTTCAACCCCTAAGGGGGTGAAACAGGGGTTTGTTTGTGTAGTTCACGAGGACGAAGTCGCGAGCATAAGCTTGTTCCCTTATAGATAGCAAGTTCACGGTTCCCCATATCGGTTATCGACATAATTTAGGAAATAACGACAATCTTTGTCTATCTTTATCCTGTTATCTTTTATTATGACAGATTATGTGGACATAAGTATATCTACTGTTTTAATTTTTTTTTGCAATGTATGTTTTAGATATTTGTTTGTTTATTACTTACACGCTAGCTTTTTGCTGTGACTTCGAATACGCACTCGGGGAAAATGTGCCTATCTATGACTGAAAGAACACTCGGGGAAAATTTAAATCTACGACTGAAAGAATTTTCAGAATCTGTTCATTAGTTCCGGAGATTACACCCTACAATCAAACATACAAACTTTACCTCTTTATAATGTTAGTGTAGACTGTAGAATAATATACACTGTAGATTAATAAATAATAAATAAATAAATAATCTTTATTTCCTCAGACATCAAAGGCCCACAATATTATGTTAGTAACCATCTTAACCTATGTTAGTAACTATATTATAATATAATGTATGTTAGTAAGAAACTTATTCTATGTTAGTTAATATAATTAATATACTTATTAACTAATGCAGACATTCAGTGCGCTTTATTTATTTATTTATTTATTTAACCAATGAGTTCGCACTTTGGGCCTCATTTTTTTTGCAGTATAGCAATATTGATCTCTGATTTGATTAAAAATCATTTTATTGAAGAATACTACCTACTACTACTACTACTAACTGGAAATGCATCTAGTTAGCATGCACCAAAAATCCATACAGTGTGGACTAACTGCGTCTCATATCATCATAATCAACCCATCGCCGGCTCAGTACAGAGCACGGGTCTCCTCTCAGAGTGAGAAGGGTTTGGCAAGGGTTTGGAATAGTCTACTACGCTGGCCATGTGCGGATTGGTAGACTTCACACACCTTTCAGAACATTATGGAGAACTCTCAGGCATGCAGGTTTCCTCACGATGTTTTCCATCACCGTTATAGCAAATAATATTTAATTACTTAAAACGCACATAACTCCGAAAAGTTAGAGGTGCGTTCCCAGGATCGAACCCCTGACCTCCGATTAGAAGGTGGACGCCCTAACCACTAGGCTATCACAGTTTTTAACTGTGTCTAATTACAAACTATTCTGTCCGATACAGCTATCTAGGCAGGCTACAGCAGATGTCCGATAGATTACCTTCGCCACTCATGTAAATGGTGCAATAGGCATGGCAAGGTACGCCCCGCTTCAGTGGACAGGCACCCTTAGCAAAGACAATAACCCTGACTCATATTATCAACACGGTATTGCTTATTAGCGGTGTATTGGTAACTGTTGTTCAGACATGTGCTGGTAAAAGTTACAGAGAGGAAAAATTACGAAATCGGAGGTTCTATGTTACTCTAACTAATTTGGAATTCATTTTTAGGGTTCCGTACCTCAAAAGGAAAAAAGGAACCCTTATAGGATCACTGACTGACTGTCTGTCTGCCAAGAAACCTATAGGGTAACTACTTCCCATTGGCCTAGAATCATGAAATTTGGCAGGTAGGTAGGTTTTTAGCACAGGTAAGGCAAATAATCCGAAAAAAAAACACACCACACACACAAAATGGGTTCATGGACAAATAAAATTAGTATTTTCAATTTGTCAAAGTAAGATAACTAGAGCAAGTGGGCTATCATATGTAAGGGCTTTACCTGTAGGTACATTCTAAAACAGATTTTTATTTATTTTTATTCATAACTAGCTTATGCTCGCGACTTCGTCCGCGTGGACTACACAAATTCCAACCCCTGTTTCACCCCCTTAGGGGTTGAATTTTCAAAAATCCTTTCTTAGCGGATGCCTACGTCATAATAGCTATCTGCATGCCAAATTTCAGCCCGACCCGTCCAGTAGTTTGAGCTGTGCGCTGATAGATCAGTCAGTCAGTCAGTCAGTCAGTCAGTCAGTCAGTCAGTCAGTCAGTCAGTCAGTCAGTCACCTTTTCCTTTTATATATTTATAGAAGAAGAAGATTAGATAATTTTTGATCTATCGTGCAAAATGTCGAAAAAAATACCGTTATCTCTGAAGTTTACCAATCGAAAAATCTGAAATAATTATGGTCAATAGAAGTTAATGTACTTTTTACAGGAAAAATAAAACCAAGGCTCTTACTATCATAGATTTTTGATATTTACAATAAACCAAGTTAGTTTTGCGGTACCTACAAAAGTGATTCTTACCGTTATACTTCTTACATATGTAGTACGGAACCCTCGATTTTTTTGGTAATAGAAAAACGAACTTGGTTGGCGTCGATATTGTGACTCATTGTACCAATCAAGTCCATGACCATGGATACCTACTCGTTGGGTTGTTCGAGACTCCGAGCTCCGAGCTCGTGAGGTTTCTTGGTAACCTTCACGCGTACCTAAATATTTTAACATATTGTATTTTATAATATTTTATGTTGACCTACTTACTTTAGTTTTCTTAAATGTTTATAAACAGTCGCTGTTTATAAATATTCCCGGACGGACGGATGGACAGACAGACAGACAACAAAGTGATCCTATAAGGGTTCCTTTTTTCCTTTTGAGAAAATTATTACGGAACTCTAAAAACGTCAATATATCATTGAATTATAATACCTCAGTGCAAAATATAAACGTTTGGCTTTCGCTGATCACGTGTTATAAGTCCCGCAAATTGCTAATGCGCGTGGCCGCCATTTTAGTGACGTCAGCACTAGAGTCAAGACTGATGTTTCGAGCTGATGGTATATTTTTATTTCGGCTGCCGTCAAAATGACGTCATTTCATGTTAATGAGACATGGTTCCAGCGCAATAGCAATTTGCGGGACTTATGATGTTAATAAAGGCAATAAATAACTGGCGATTACCAAATCCACATCGTTTCGATAAACATTACGTGAAGCGGGCCCGTGGCTCATAACAACAGGAAGATCATTGGTATTCATGAAATCAATGTCAAAGACCACATTTCCTCAATCTAACTCGAAGGAGCTTGTATCGCGTAGTTTATTAGATGACTAACGACTTGATAATGTTGGATGCTTATACCTACTGCTATCTACTTATATTTGTAATCTTTTGCCCTAATGGCCTAAGAGCCAGCGCGACCTTCCTTATTTTATAAAAGCTGAAAGCTTCTCTGCGTATTGTTTCCAACTCTGGGCGTGAGATCTATAGAGCGCACTCTGACTTTGCTTAGACTAAAGACATACTTAAATCTCACATAAATCTGTCGTTAAAACGGAACTTAATCTAAAGTCTGAGCAGTCAGACAGACAAACACACTTTTGCATTTTATAATATTAGTATGGAAGTATGGATGGTCTTTAAAGCAAGAAGAGAACAATTTAGAGAACAAAAACAAATTATCAAAACCATAGTTTTTTTGAGCCTTGACCTATTATTTTCATCATGACTATCGTCTCTACATTAAATATTATAGATATAGATTAGATAGATATGTAGGTATACCTATAGGTATCCTTGCGAAAAATATAATCATAACTGCCGGTCTTCAAATTGAAAAAAAATTAAACATTTGTTTGAAAAAAAGGCCTTGTTACTTAAATTATAATTAATTTGAAAACATTTTTTATTATATGAGCTAAATATCCGAAATATTTAAATTATCATGATCTAATGAATAAATAATAATTTGACAAGGTAGGTGCTTACAAGTTACAGGGCTTCACACAATGACAAACAGCGCTAAATGCTACTGAAAGGTTTTCTATAAAGATTAGTGGTTATTTGATACTGATACGACATCGACACGATATCAAGTGATATAGATTAACATAATAAAAGTGTATTTAATAACAACAAGATTAAATAAAAAAAGATAATTATCAGGAAATTGTACAAATAATTGAACCCTAAGATAGGTACAATAGCATAACTTAACGATGGTCCGTCTCTCTGCGCTCACAATAATATCGTTTTATTTCCCCAAACCTTACTTCAACACTGTTATAAGTTGGAAACTTTTGTATAGAGTATCAAACAGTGTAGCAACTTGTTGGACAACAGATCGACGGATTTTGCCTACGTGACAGCAATGAGAAGTTACTCCATCTGTTAATAGAGGGCGTTACTGGTTGAAATAGGACAATTTAGGCCGACTAACTGGCCGAATAGTCTTTTGATGAATGATGAATCTCATCTTTTTTACATTTTTAATTACTTTATCGGATGAAAAACGTCTGTCAATATTGTTTATACGGCTTTCTAGTCATAGTTCTTATAACCATGTCCATAAAGCCTAGTTAAATTTTATTTTATTTAAAAAAGTTTAAAAAAATAAAATACTTTCAAGTGCTAGCAAGGGTTAACTCTGGGACATCTTTTATTCCCTTTCTATAGAAATGCGTGTAAATAGGTATCATTAATTGATTGTCTTACGAAAAATTTTCATAGATAGATTGCCTGATGGAGATTTCTCTGTAAGCCTAAAGCCGCCTTTGTACCTATACAGTTTTAAGATATCTTTAATTCTTGTGCTGTCTGTCCGTCAGTCCGTCTTGTTTGCAAGAAATTCATTCTATCTATCTACACATAAGGTATAAGTATTTCCCATCGTAGACCAATGACCAATCAGCCACAAATGAGATTACGCGTGGGGTAATACAGACCTAACTTCATAACATTGTATTCACTAGATAAGACGAAGCGTCGCGTCGCTTCGTATTGAATCTTTATACGCTACATTGTAAGACACATGACCTCTCCTGTCTCTAGCACGTGAGATATACTTGCCTACCGTTTGAGGTAAAGTTTGTACCTACTTTGTAAGTTCGTAGTTCGTACACAGGGGGTAATCTCCGGAACTAATGATTTGATTCTGAAAAATTCTGTCACTGATACTACATTATCCCCGAGTGCAATAAATTAAATCACGCGAGCGAAGTTGCGGTAAAAAGCTAGTATTTTCTAAATTCGTTCTTTCTATTACCTCTTTGAATAATATCTACTATCACTTTCACCAAAGGTTATCTATGAGATTGCTTGATAATATTTTGTATAGATTAACAAAAACTTAAGATTCCTTAAGAATATTAGCTATAGGGTACTTACTTACTAAATCACTGAGTTCTTATAAATAGGAACTAGGTACTAAAGACTAATCTAATATTCTATCTCTATGCAATAAATGCAATCTTTTGACCTAAATTGAAGCATTTAACGGAATGTTAGTTAAACGTTAGTCAACTGTAATGCATAATTCATTATCATTATTAACAATCATCATCTGTTGATCTGTTAATAATTTATTCTGCCAATGTCAAGATTACAGTCAATGTCAGTTAACTACTAACTTTAGAACATCATTGACGATAACAGATATTTTTATAAAGTTTGTTATATCGTCGTCGAAAGCATAATCATGTCTGTCTGTCTGTCCGTCCGTCCGTCCGTCAGAAAATTGATTAAATTAAAGTCCTACCTATCTGTTTAGTTATTGTATTTGTGCATTTAATTTGAATTAGCTGATACCCGCGAGTTCGTCCGCGTGGATTTAGGTTTTTAAAAGTCCCGTGGGAACTCTTTGATTTTCCGGGATAAAAAGCCTATGTCCTTCCCCGGGATGCAAGCTATCGCTGTACCAAATTTCGTCAAAATCGGTTGAACGGATGGGCCGTGAAAGGCTAGCAGACAGACAGATGGACAGACAGACAAACTTTCGCATTTCGCAACCTACTCACGATTATAATATGTTGCATACTTACGTGATTCTTCATACCTACTGTAGATTATTTCTTTTAAGTAATTAGTTAATAGGTATCTTCGTTGCAGATAGGCACCGAGGACAAACCTCTGTGGTTTTTTCGGTGTTTTTAGTTTAAGCTTTTATTTGTATGTATTTTTATTTGATAATAAATTAAAAAAAAAAAAAATTATAATAATATCAGGTAGGTAGTATGGATGGATGATATCGGCTGAGGATTAATAATTATTATTCAGTCGTCCTTCCTCAGACTCACCGATAGTATTAGTATGGATAAGTAGATAACTCACGATTTCATTGAGCTAGCTACTGCAGTCTATTGACAATCGCTGTGACGACATCAACTAGAAACGATTTCTAACCACGAGCCCTACAGCTACGTAACAATACCGCGATTTGCTCTTTTACTTCTTTTATTTTATAACAACACTTCATTCCACGATCTACATTGACGATTGTAGTAATACAATCTTAATCGGCTTTTAATCAAGCAAGCAATGAATACTGTCTCGATAACACTGCTTCTTCACGACGACCTTGTACGAAAAAAACTGTTTGCGGCGTGAATTGTTTTTTTTACAGATAAGTAATTTGCCAAAGTAGCTCGGCTGTTTGGATTTGATCAACGACCTCATTTATATCGCTGGGTTTAATCCCACAAAGGATTTATTTTTATAGGAGACTGCATCATATACTTACTGCCGCAAGGTGGTCGTGATCACAGAAGGCACAATAGCCGCAATGTAGTAGGTACCTATCAGTGGCGTGCAGGTCATAGAGGCATGAAAGCATTGCTTACCCCAGTTGTTATAGCTCAATGCATATTTTTCATTATTACTTGCCAGTAAACAGGTTCCTACCAAACTAATGCTTACCCAGGCTTCAAACCCTGTGCACGCCACTGGTACCTATACTATACTATAGTCGGCGAACACCTCGGCTGAATTTATGATGTACTAGCTTATGCTCGCGACTTCGTCCACGTGGACTACACAAATTTCAAACCCCTATTTCACCCCCTTAGCGTGTTGGCCTGTATGATTTTATTTTTTAAATTTGAATTTTTGAATTGAATGTGTGTAAAATCATAGTAAGCTGTGATAGCCTAGTGATTAGGACGTCCGCCTTCTAACCAGAGGTCGAGGGTTCGATCCCGGGCACGCACCTCTAACTTTTTGGAGCTATGTGCGTTTTAATTAATTAAATCTCACTTGCTTTAACTGGGAAGGAAAACATCGCAAGGAATCCTGCATGCCTGAGAGTTCTCCATAATGTTCTCAAAGGTGTGTGAAGTCTACCAATCCGCACATGGCCAGCGTGGTAGACTATGGCCAAACCCTTCTCACTCTGAGAGGAGACCCGTCCTCTGTAGTGAGGCGGTGATGGGTTGATCATAATTATGATCATGAAAATCATTTATGTCTAATGAGGATAGTAAACTGTTTTATAACAGAGTGGGGAAAATGTTTTCACAGAGAACAAAGAGCGTGAAGCTCATAAATTAGTTATGAGAGAAGTAATTGCGGATTGGCTTTACTTTGATAATATTCTGAGAAATGATTCTAGAATAACACGTGGTTAAGATCGATTCCTAAACTGACTCGACCGGTATTCAGCACCGCGAACTGCTATAAGTCCCGCAAATTACTAATGCGCGTGGCCGCCATTTTAGTAACGTCAGCACTAGACTGAAATTTCAAGCTGATGGTATATTTTTATTTCGTCTGATGTCAAAATGACGTTATTTCGATGTTAATGAGACATGGTTCCAGCGCAATAGCAATTTGCGGGACTTAAAACATCGATAACATTCTATAAATTCGATTGTTGCGATTTTGGAATATCACGTTTTCCGAGAAACCAGTTTACATAATATGCGAAAATTCCTCGTTTACAGTATCAACGTCATCATCATTATCGACCGCTAAGCGTCCACTGCTGGACTTCCACACGCCACAGACTTGCGCCGCCCGAATCCAGCGGCTCTTTGCTACTCATTTGATGTCGTCTATCCAGCTATAGGGGAATTTCCAGCGCTAAGCTTTCCTGGGATAAAATAATTTGTAGGGAGTCAAGAAGGCGCCCCGGGAAAACGCCAAAAGCTAGTACCGAACGGGCATCCTTTCGCGATTCGGCCCATATAACCGAGAGGTTTGTAGGGCCATGGGAGGTGGAGGGTTGTCCCTAGTACCCAGGGATCCCAACGTCTGTGTTTTCGAACTATGTGCCCATTGCTAGTTCAGCTTCGCAACCCGTTAAGCTAAGTCGTTTGGTCTGGGTTAGAGTATGAAACTCGTCTTTCTGATTTGATCACGTAGAAAAACTCCAAGCATAGCTCTCTCCATCGCATCGCCCGCTGAGTGACTCTGAGCTTACATAATTTTGAATAAGGTATAGAAATAGATCAGTCCTTTAGTAGGGATTTACTCCCTGAGATACGTAACCTGCAGCAGAGATAATATATTAACAAGATATTACCTCTGCCTGCAGGCTGCAGCTCCTCTTTTTTACGAGTGTAGTTTTCATAGGTTTAAATCATCGGAGCAAATTATACTTTTGTTATCCAATTAGAAAGCGACGGCACATCAATATTCATCCTTTCTAATAAATCAATCGAATAAGAATGCTGCGGTTTTTTGAATCACGTTACGAAATCGGCACTAATTCGATAAATAATACCTTATGGAAATTCAATAATCTCACATTGAACGTGAATTACAAATCATTACACGAAACAACGCTATGTTTATATAAATACCGACCAAACGAACCGGGTGCTTGTTTATAATTCAATGGTTATCTAATGATAAGTTAATTATTAGCACAGAGACAGATGAACAGAACAACTGCAGCACCAGAGGAACTTTTGACGACCTGCCGCAGTGGTGAGCGGTGTGATGTGGTGAAAATTTGGGAATTTATAATACCTATATTATTTCTGGTCTGATCTAGTGGGAGACTTCAGCCGTGGCTGGTTACCACCCTATCTGCAAAGCCAAGCGATTTAGTGTTCCGATACGATTCCGCGTAGAAACCTATAAAGTGTATGGGTTAATAAAACTGGCATACGTCTTTCAAATCAGCCCGCTTCCAACTTAGACTGTTTCATCGCTTATCATCAGGTGAGATCACAGCAAAAAAATTTCGTTCTCCAACGAATTCGCATATGCAAGGTAGACTTAGTAGAAAACTAACGCAGGGTGGTGTGAATGAAATTTGCTTCTGCGGCGTACGGTGCAATCATAAAACAACTTTTTATGAAACTGAATTTAAAGATTGAAACGAATCGCCATAGATAATTACTGTTCTTCTTACCGTTATGCTATCTAAACTGTCCTAGTCGCAGTTAGCGTCTGGTATCCAACTGATTCTATGTAATACTTTTGTTACCTCATTATGATTTGCTTTCGTAACTTGGTTATTTAATCATGTAAAAATTGCGTGGGCTACGTAGCTAGGTACATACGTATTTTCGGATATTGGCTAATACACTTTCAAATGATCGAAAGAAACATTTAACGCAAAAATCAAGTTGTTTATTTAATGTAGGACGATTTTGAAGGTGCTTATAAAATGTCAAGACTCTACTACCGGTTCAGAAAGCAAATTCTAATAAAAACAGTGGCGAGTAGGTTTTTTAAAATTTTATTTATTCAGATACCTACAAGCTAGCCCTCGAATGCAATCACACCTGGTGGTAAGTGGAGATGCAATTTAAGATGAAAGCGGGCTAACCTGGAAAGAGTATGGGAGTTTTTACTAAACCCATACCCCTTTGGTTTTTACACGGCATTATACCGGAACGCTAAATCGCTTGGCGGCACGGCTTTATCGGTAGGGTGGTAACTAGTCACGGCCGAAGCCTCCCACCAGACAAATAGGTTCAAACCATAGTTAGAATATCCCTTTCTAAAGAGATGCATATTATTCAGCAGCTATGTATATTATCACCAATGTCACCAAGAATTACGGAGTAAGTAATTATTTGCAAAGTAACATGTTTTATAAAGAACGTATCAGTTTTATTAAACTTACTTTTCTCTTGGTTGATAGGTATATTCCGTTCTATTTGCCATGGTCTTAAAGTTTTTACTCTATTTCTTCTGATATATCTGGATTCAGGTTTCATTAATAGGTTATTGTTTGTCAAGTGATGGAATTCTAGAAAGAATCGCCTCTTTCTGTCAATAATTCCATCTCTTTATCAATTTGTAAAACTGTGGAATCAACTCCCTTCGGCGTTGTTCCCATTAGATTGCAACATGACTTTATTCAAGGGGTGGACCATGAATTCCTGAAAGGCCGGCAACGCATATTTAAAAAAAAATTGAAAATGCATTACTTATTTGTAATTTTAATTTGCCATTTGTTCGATAGTACCACTATTTCGTGGCCCACAGTGATGTAGGAATAGGAAGCGACCTCATTGACGTCATCAGGCTGGCGGGAAGTGGCTGGATGAGGAAGGCTGAGAACCGGGTGTGGTGGCGCTCTTTAGGGAAGGCATATGTCCAACAGTGGACGTCCACAGGCTGATGATGATGATGATGATGATATTAATTTGAAACTAGTCTACCTCCAAAGGTTATTTTTTTCAGTTTGTGCGATGGTGCCGCTATTTCGTGTCCGCAGTAGGAAGCGCCGCGCGACCTCAGTGACGTCATCCTGGAGGCCACGCCGCTCTCTCTGCTAGCGCAAGCTAACATTGTACCTACATAGCTGTTTATTTATTTAACTGACTGCGCCGCCAGTTCGCTCCAGTTTTTCGACTTTGGCATTCCAAATATGGGGAGCACTTATTAGATCATTTTTGTATAGGTAAGTGACTGCTTCAGTTTTTTTTAATTTGCATAAATTAGGCAATAAATAAGGCCCACCAGCCAGCAATTCTAACATAGAAATACCTACCTACTACAGCGATATCAAAACTCAGTCTTTCGCCAAAATATTAAATGCCCCGTTGTTTGCTAAAACAACTGAAACACACGAGTATCTCGCAATGCCTACAATAAGAGAAGAAATAGGTACATAACAAAGCTAAGAATCACAAGGCCATGGGCTTGAAGTCCATGCGAATAGTCTGGCAGGTCACTTACTGTGGTAAGAGCAGCAGAGTTGGTAGGTTAAAAAGATCCATGGTTAACACTGATGCCAGTGAAAGCCTTATGAGAAGAGTTTATAGATAGAGTAACCTTCTCCCAAACTTAAAAGCACTCATAACATTCTGATTACCTATAGTCCATAAAGTCGCGCGCATAAGTTAGTTTAGAGTTCAGTTCAGAGAATTACCTAAACGCCCAAAAATGACAAAACGTCATACGTGGTGGTTGAGGGGATATTTTCATTGTGTCCATAAGTTAGCCTTATTGTGACTCGTACTGTTAAAGCGAGATAGCTAAATGCATTTAGGCTCTTATTAGAACGTGACAATATGATTATTTTTTGTCCTTATCACCGTGGCCACTTTTTTTGTTTGTATTTGTATCTACGTGAGATCTTGACAAACGCCGTGGAGTGAGGTTATGTTGACTCAAGTATTTTAAGGAAATAATTGATTTGTTTTGAAGTTATTGTGCAATAGTGGGTTGCAGTATACTATTATACTATTCACGTTCGCTTCGGCTACAATAGCCGAAGCGAACGTGAATAACATTTCACAAACTCTGCTTGAGCGAGAGGGACTGAGGGGACCACGCTAGTTGCATATCTGTAAGTGTATATCTGTGGTTCATCTTGTAATTTTTCAACACAGTATAGTAGGTACGCGACAGGTCGAGATGAAAGTCGGGGAGGGAACGCCCCGCACACCCGCACAGCCCCCGTACTATACTTGGGTATAACGATTGCATGTCTACAAAGTGATACAGATCATACATTTTCGTCCCTGGTAACTGAATAAAGAACAAAAATTTACGGCCTCGCAAAAGTGAACGCCACGGTATCTTCTTATCATCGCAATTAAAAACCAGATTTAAATGTCACTAGCGTTGGGAGGAATTCTTTTACTTAAAAATATAGTCGTTGATTAGGTAGGTATAACTGCATCCTAAATCCTGTCTAATTTGTGTCTAATAATCTTTAAAACCAGCGTAGATTTTAGGCTGGGGCTAAGTTTTACGAGTAGGTAAGTAGTAGATCAAAAATTTCAGGTTAATAAAATTATATTTTTCACTATCTCAGCTATGGTAACTATCTGCTTTGGTAACGTATGAAACAGTAGATATAATAATTAAGTTTTCGTAAATATTAGTCGCAAAATATAAGTCATACAAAATTTTAATCTAAGAAATATTTAGTGTCGTTGTAGCATATTTTTAGTATCGTGTCTATTATGGCCCTTACCTCCACTGTCTGAGTTCAGTAGGTATCAGTTTTCTCCTCCAATTATAATGTGGGTACCTTCAAGTCAAGAGTGAATAGGCATCTTCTAAGCAAGCGCGCTCCATCTTACGTTGCATCATCACTTGCCACAGGTCTGATTGCAGCCAAGCGCTGGTCTGTAATATGAAAAAGGTATATTATGTAGGGTCCGGCGGTACCTATTTCTACTGATATAATATGTCAGATATATCTACTTAGGTCTCTGCTCTATCAATTATTCATCTCATGATTGACGGAATTATATAACTGCTAATACAAAAACTATCATCTTTTAGGGACTAGCTAGTCTGGCAAGTTAAGTTTGAATGGTTTGAAATTTGAATTGAAGACGCTTAGGTATGCTACTACAGTCTTGCTTGACATATGTTTTGTCACCAATGACAAAACAATAAGGTCAAATGCTGCAGCCTTGACCTGACTTGATGCTGCAGCCAGTAATGTCAGGGTTATTATTTTGCCTTAGTCGGAACTCGGAATGTAATGTATTTTGGTATTTTGCCTTAATTGCTTAAGGGTTGATTTATTTTATACTAGACCCGTCCTCAGATAGACCGATTCAAAGTGCATTATATAAAATACTAGCTGATCCCCGCGGCTTCGCCCGCGTAGATTTAGGTTTTTAAAGATCCCGTATAGCCTATGTCACTCAGGAATAATGTAGCTTTCTACTGGTGAAAGAATTTTTAAAATCGGTTCAGTAGTTCTAAAGATTACCCCCTACAAACAAACTTAACGACATTACCTCTTTATATAATATAGCTGATCCCCGCGGCTTCGCCCGCGTAGATTTAGGTTTTTAAAGATCCCGTATAGCCTATGTCACTCAGGAATAATGTAGCTTTCTACTGGTGAAAGAATTTTTAAAATCGGTTCAGTAGTTCTAAAGATTACCCCCTACAAACAAACTTAACGACATTACCTCTTTATATAATAATAATACAACGGGCCGTGCAGCAGAAATCGTAATATTTTAACTTCGCCATAACTTCAAAACCAAACGTCCAATTTTAATCATTCAAAGACCAAATATTATCTCCATAAACTGTTCTTAGTGATGAAATCATTTATTTTGATAAGGATTAATAGCATGAGTAAAATAAACGCGTTTAGATGTAGTCCAAAAAAAATTCAAGATTTTTAAATAAAAAAATGGTTGCTGTGCCTCACTCGACATAGATGGGTATAGTGTGTCGCGGACTTTTTTGTAGATATTTATAAGATCTACAATTAATTAGAACATTTTATGGTTCTATCTTTTATAGTTTAGGCAGCGTACGCAAAATAAGTAACTTTTCTGGTTGATTTTTTACACCTTGTGTCCGAAAAACCCAAATATCTTACGGAACCCTATTTTTTTCCAAAATAAAATATAGCCTATGTTACTCGTGGATAATGTAGCTTTCGAATGGTGAAAGAATTTTTAAAATCGGTCCAGTAGTTTTTGAGCCTATTCAGTACAAACAAACAAACAAACAAACAAACAAACAAACAAACAAAGTTTTCCTCTTTATAATATTAGTGTAGAAAATGGTGAGCAAACTAGCAAGCGAGTCACCTGATGTTAAGGGATTACCGCCGCCCATGAACATTTGCAGCACTAGAGGAACCACCAATGCGTTGCCGGCCTTACAGGAATTTGTTGGTCCGCTCCTTGAATAACCCCATGTTTTAATAGGAACACCGCCGAAGAGAGTCGATTCCACAGTTTGCATATGCGTGGAAAAAACGATCTGGCACAACGGGTGGTCGAAGTGCTCCAGACACCCAGGTGGTGGGGGTGGAATTGTTTGCGGTGGCGTGCGGCGCGGTTGTAGAAAAAGGAGGGTGGAATGAGATCAAACAACTCTTCGGAACACTCTCCATTATAGAGGCGATAGAACACGTAAAGAGAGCTTATGTCTCTGCGGTGTTCCAAGCTTTTCAACGAGCCGGTTAGTTTGGGATCCTCCACATTTCGGACAGCCCGCCTTTGGATACGATCAAATGGAAGGAGTAAAGAATAGGTATATAGTATGAGAATAGGTATATATTCTAGCTAGACCGTACTGCGTCCGTCCGGGCTAGATCCGGGTGCAAATATATCAGGACAAGATGATGCCCACGACATCATTTATCAAAATCGGTTGAGCCGTTGAGTAATTACGAGTGAACATAGTACACACATACATACAGGTACAAACACGTAACTCTCTTTTTGGGCTTCGCCGCAGTCGGGGAAAAATATACGTCGATCCGTTACTCCATAATTGCAGCGTGATGAAGGATGAACCTTCGTGCGTTCACAGCGTGAAATAAATCATCCCTAAATAAGCACCCCGGCTGCAATAGATCAAAGGTAGTGAAATAGGTTAGCTGAGCCGCCCTGGCTTCGCTCGGCTGATAATTCTTTCTTAGTGGAGAACTAAGTCTAGATCACCTAGTTTAGTTATTCATGTAAGATTCAAGAGTCAAGACCCAGTGGTTTGAGCTGTACTTTGATAATGTGGCTAATTTCGTTGCACAAATTCTCTAAACCAAAAAAAAAATGACGAGTCTTTATCGTAATTATTCGTTCGTATTCGTGGAAAATTAGATTTAGACCTGTTCATTTAGTTTAGTTTAGACACCGTGATTTAGTTTAGGTGAGAGATCTAATAAGTAGGTACAATAGAATTGTACAATAGAATAAACCACATCGTAACTCAATCAATTACTCCTGATACGTATTTCTGATTTTTTTTCTCCTGTTATGTTTTGATTTGTATCTAATAGACCTACATTATTAGAATGAAATAATTTCTTTTATAGTTTCTTTCTTTGTACACTTTCCGAAACAAATACATCTTAAATATGCAAAACAAAATTAACGTATAATAACTGTATTGTTTACGGTAGTAATCGCTTCATCGCGACATTGCTACTTGTATGGTATGCCGTTGCTGTTTTATTGCAATTTAAACTCTATTTTTTGGGCCATTAGGTTTATTAGCATAGTTTTGCATGCGGTCATGTATACTTGCTACGGTAGTCGTAGGGTTGACAATGACTGGAAATTTAAATTGTCCCGACCTTTCAAATTATTTTGTTCAGACTCGATAAAATGAATGTCACCGGTTACTCTAAAGTTTAATCTATAACTTAGGTAGCACAGCATGCACTGTCGCAAGTAAGAAGACCTGTAGGTCAATTTCGTAAAACCAGCATCAATCATTATTACAATCTCTTGTGATTGGCTACAATGCGTACTTGCAACAAGAATACCATAAATTCACCCAATCACAACACATTGTAATAATGATTGATTTTCCGAAATCGACCTATTGATTTAGTTCTGAGTACAATAATTAGAGTCAGCTTAATTTTTATTTGGCTAGACCAAATTAGTTAGCGTATTCCTAACTAAGATGTCACTTGAGACCGAAGTCTCGATCGACTATGTAATAGTTTTAGCTGTAGGTATAGGTTATTTATACCTAAGAATGGAAATCAAAAAATTCGAAATACCGATTTCTTAGTCGAGACGTGTGCAAAAGGGTTTGTTAGCCCACTGCATTAATATGCCAAGAAAACCATTATGTGGGGGACTCTAAGAATGAGGAATACGCCGCAGAAACATGTCCGAAAGAGAAATCGGAATTTTGGTGAAGCTCTCAATCATTATCATGATCAACTCAGAATAAGAAGGGCTTATGGTTTTCAATCATCAGTACAAAATAAACCGAATCGCTTGGATATGGAATGCCCTTTCAGCATCAGTTTTCCCCTCCAATTTTAATATGGGGACTGTCAAGTCAAGAGTGAATATCGCTCTATCTAGGCTGTATCATCACTTGCCAGCAGGTCTGATTGCAGCCAAGCGCTAATCTATAATTTCAAAAAAAAACTATCGATTTCGATATATCAGGGGTATGAGTGGCAACCCTAGCGGAGGTGGTTGCGACTTGCGAGCGACGACTCAAATATCATTATTTATTCAAGATAACGCTCTGAACATGCGCCTCTATTGGTTCTGTTCGTGCCTTCTCAAAACACGTAATCCACCAGGTTGTCTTCATAAATACTGGGGACAGTGGAATTGATCAGATAACGTTACCGCTTCAAATGTTTTCCAGCAATTAACATAAGTTTAACAAAAATTAAAATGCTAATCACCATGCACGCCCTAGCACTTCGAGGAAACATTTTTAAGTAAAATAGGTACCTAATACCTATGTATCTGTGCACATAAAACTACGATATTATAAAGTCATAGCCACGGAACAGTTTTTTCTGTTCCGTGGTCATAGCTTATAATATCGTAGCTTATATTCGTATATTAAAAAGTGAAGACAAATTCATACCGCTTCGCTTGCATGTGTGATATGAACCTACCTTGGTAAATAGCGCGTTTCATAAATCCATACTAATATTATAAATGCGAAAGTGTGTCTGTCTGTTTGTCTGTCCGCTAGCCTTTCACGGCCCATCCTTTCAACAGATTTTGACGAAATTTGACACAGAGATAGCTTGCATCCCGGGAAAGGACAAAGGCTACTTGTTATCCCGGAAAATCAAAGAGTTCCCACAGTATTTTTAAAAAACTAAATCTATGCGGACGAAGTCGCGGGCATCATCTAGTCATATATAACAGGATAATTAATGAGACTGTAGTACCTACCAAATAGTGCCATAGATTCTTTCGTTGTCTCTGCTGCCTATTTGGCAAACGTTCAAACGGTCCTTCGAGTTCACAGCGCGATCAGCTGTTTGCAGGGTTTTTACATTAGAATTTTAAACAAAATATAGTCCTTATAATATCTCCCACGGGTATCAACGCTACGAGGCTCATTTTTTGGTACAACTACTCATCGATCCTAACTACAGCTTGCCGGGATTTAATAGATACTATTTGAGACCTTGTATATTGTATAGTCAATACCAGGACCATTGGATCAATTCAGAAATCATCATTTGGAACACAATTTCAATTTTCATGAATATCGATTTACAATCCGGGTATCTTTAAAACAAGAGTGGATAGGCATCTTCTATCACTATCACTATCACTTTCCATTAGGTGTGATTGTGGTCAAGCGTTTGCCTATAATGAATTTTAAAAAAATGCTTTTTATTCCGTCAAATAATTTGTTTAATTCAAATTATTCCGTCTGTCAACATCGCCGGAAGGTAGGTATAAATTTTCGTGCAGCTGTAAATAAATAAAGTCGGTAAACTCAAAAATGCGCACCACATAGGAAAGGACTCGTTGAAATTAATGTGTCAGATAAGCATCTACAGATATACCAATTGCTGACTCCAATTTTATTATTGTTACTGCCTTTTGTTGACTTTCACTGGCCTTGGCCTAACCTTGAGATTGTGGAGGATCTGGAGTCCAAGTTTCGAACGTTACCAACACCGGTTCATCATCATTATCATCAACCGACAGACGTCCACATCTGATCATAGGGACTTCCACATCCACACGCCAGGGTCTTGCGCCCGCGCCCGCGTCGTCGCTCTCGTTTGGTGACGCTTGTCCACCTACTTAGTGAACTAAAAATCCGAAGCATTTTCAATTCTGATAGAATATATCCCGAACGAGGTTCAGAAATAAGTCTAACATTAATTTGAAGGAGTTAGCTACCAGTGTTCTGGACATCTGGGCCTGCATACTTTATCTAAGGAGGCCAGAGCATCATACGAATTATATAGGCTTTTAATCGTAGGCTATACTTATGATGTTGTTCCTATGAGGGGTCGAAAATGTTGACATACCTTATAATTATGTTCAATCTATGAACAAATCCTCTTAAAATTTTAGTAATAAATATTGATTGAATCTTGGTTAAATTACTAAAAGATAAGCTAAGTTTTTAACTAATACCTTACTCTATCTGTCAGTGCAGAGGTGTGCCAGTAGTTTTGAACGTTTGAGAATATTGGATCGATTGCTGTGAAAGTTTGGTGTTGATTGGACGACGCGCTCGTCGCCAGGCACTCGCCAGGGGACTTGTCGGCACATGTGTGGAAGGCTCTATGTTTAGTTATCGCGGCGCTCCGACCTTGTCCATGTTTATCTGTAAGTCAATTACAGAATGCAATACACAAATGAAACGCGCCACCATCGGCCATAGATAAATAAATTGCCGACCACTTCTATTAAGTTCGAATTACGAATACAATCGATCGATTGGCGATTGATTAAAATCACGATTGTAATAAAAAATAATATAGGACATTTTTTATTGAAATAAGCTCATAAGCGTTATTAAAATACTCAGTATGTACCATAATATTTTTAAATTTTTTAACATAAAAAATATTTTCCGGCAGAAATTATTCTATTTTTATGTTATAAATTGAAAAAAAAAATTGTCGTCTATGGATTATGACGTCACTAATCACCTTCCGTACAGCGTATCGTGATTTTTTTTTAAATTATGAATTCTAGCCTCATAAGTTACCGCTATACAAAACATCACATCATTTTATCACTACCTACAGTCCAAGACCCTATTTTATTAAGTCAGTAGGTAGGTTATTACATACAAATTACAATCAATATCAAATCAATCAACATAAAACGAATAAAACGAGGAAGGATGTTTTGCAAGACTTGTGTTTGAAATTGGATTTGTAACTTTTTGTCTGTTGAATGGCTTACACCGAATTTTAATTTAATCTATTGTGTTTCTTTTTACAGGTACGTTTCCTTGGAAGAAATGTAATACTTTATACAATGATAGCCTTTGGCTGTAGGTAGGTATGCTGTAGTTTTAACTCGATCTTGGCCTCTTTATTTTATTGATAAGAAGAGTTAATCTTAAAACCATTTAAGGCTTTTTTCGAGGAATCGGTGACAGGTCGAGATGACCATCGGGGTAGGGACGCCCCGCACTTCCACACAGCCCCCGCGTAAATCCGGTGCGGGCGAGCGCGGGTGACGTCTGCCAATCTGCAATGAGGCCAGCGTGGCGGGCTATGGCCAAACCCTTCTCAGTCTGAGTGTAGATTCGTGCTCAGTAGTGTGCCGGCGATGGGTTGATCACGATGATGATGATTTGGTTTAAAATATAACACGTTTCCAACAGTGACAGGATCCAGTGCGGGTTGCTGAAGGGGCTTTGACGACCAAGGCTTTGTTGCCTTGCCATCTCATCGTCCGTCATCATTATCATCATCAACCGATAGACGCCCACTGCTGGACATAGGTCTCTTGTAGGGATTTCCACACCCCACGGTCTTGCGCCGCGGATCCAGCGGCTCCCTGCGACTCGTCTGATGTCGTCCGTTCACCTAGTGGGGGGTCTTCCAACGCTGCGTCTTCCGGTGCGAGGTCGCCATTCCAGCACTTTGGGACCCCAACGCCTTGCCATCTAAATTCATCTAAAAAATCAAAAATCCTTACATAAATCTTACCTCTACTACTTGACTCTTTGTCTGTTTGTCTGTCTGTTACGCATCACGGAGGAAGGTTTATCTAACGTCTGAAATACATGTAAGAAGTAGGTATCCATATGAAGTAAAGTAACTATTTAAAACTAATTTTACCTAAATAGTTTTTCACACCGATTAGCATTGACACTATTCGACAGTAATTAACAACATTTTGTACGTAAACGATATTTCTCAACGCGCCGTCCTTGACTCGTGTCGGTAACAGAGAATTCCTACCACGAACAAAGTTATTAGACCCAAAACAAAGGCATTATTATAGATTGCGTGAAATATATGCCTGTTTGTTGAACAATAGAGTGTTTACGCGGAAATGTATAACAAATATCGCGCGTTTTTAATGTAACATTTCCTTTGGGTAAGAGTTGTGCGTGGACGGTAGCAGTCGGGGAATGACTCCGATAAACGACCTACAGAAACCTAAGGCCGAGTGTACATAAACGAAAAATATACATAATATTCGCGCAACGACGCTCGCGACCGATATAATAATTGTGCCCGGTGGCAATAAATGTAAAACACCTTACGAGATTAATAAAATCAGTCAAGTGCGAGCCACACACAAGGGGTTCCGTACATGAAATAACATATTGTTTAGGGCGGTCAAGGGGTGGCCATTTTGAATTTTTTACTAGGTATTTGTTGTTATTCTGTTAAACTTTCAACTCTCACCTATTACGGTTCTCCGATACATCCCCGCTAACAGACAGGCGGACGGACAGCGGACGCCTAGAAAGGGTCTCGTAGGGTCGGGTATACAACCCTAAAAATAAGTTATACGTGCTAAACTAATATACAGGTTGTAACCAGAACGCTATAGTAAAAACGAAGACAGGTGATAGTACTGATGATTACTGATATGATACCACAAAAAAGAACGCGAAAAATTATATTAAAAAATCCTACATTTGGTAAAAGTTCACGATATATTGCAAATAAAACATCTGACTAACGCTAGAGGTCAACGAACGTTGCATAAGTAGGCGACTCGGAGTCGATGCCGAGTCGCAGGCGGGGTATTGACCCGAGCTTTGCACGCTAAACATTCATCATCATGATCAACCCATCGCCGCGCCAGCTTACTACAGAGCACGGGTCTCCTCTCAGAGAGAAAGGTTTTGGCCATAGTCTACCACGTTGGCCAAGTGTGGATTGGCTAAACATTGTTTACAAAAAATACTAAATCACTAAAACTACAAATTGAGGCAAATGGTTATTGGTATTGGATTGTGTTTAAGTAGTATAACAATAACGCTAAGTTTTTGCTAGCGTTCTGGTAACACAGTGGCCCTACCGCGGTTGTTTGACAGCTACAATGTCACGATCGCAATCATCTCTGATTGGTTAATGCTCGCTCACTATTGGCCACTATGCATTGTTGCAACAAGAATCGCACAAATTCAGCCAATCAGAACAACTGAGATTGTAATAATGATTGATGCAGGTTTTAGACAATCGCCCTACAGGTATGCCCGAGCTCAGTCTACTGGTGTGCAGTGTGCTCACAGCTTTACAGTTAAAGTGGGTCGGCCTCCAACCAGTACTCGTCGTCATCAATAATCGTAATTAAAGAATTCTGCGGTTTATTGTATCGCTCCGTATCTATCTACTTTCCATGCGAACCATCGAACGTTATCAATTATCATGTAGAGGCAAAATAACAATCAAAATAATATTTCCTATCAAAAACATCGAAACACCTCGCTGTCACTTTTTAGTTTGGAAGTGTTTCGATTTTTAGGGTTTCTGTCTATCTGTCTGTCTGTCGTGTCTGTCAAGAAAACGTATAGGGTATTTCCCGTTGACCTAGAAATATGAAATTTGGCAGGGTAGGGTAACTCGAAAACCGTGAATTTGTGATTACATCACTAAATAGAAGAAAAAGTTAATAAAAACTGTAATCCGACTACGGAAAAATAGAAATAAATATAAAAATTGTTACTTGACTAGATATAAATAAAATAAACTATAAAGTAAGAAACAAGATAGGTTTTTAGAGCTATCCATAGCCTTGAGTAAAAATAAGTCCTTTGATGTCCTTTGATAGGCCTTTTTATTTAGGTCTGTTGAAGTCATGACGTCACTTAAAGTAGCAGTTATACATTAAGTAGGTAATAACATTATAAATAAAACAGATTTTTATTTAGTTTAATTTATTTTTATGTATACTTCACAGTTTTTGATTTATCGTGCAAAATGCGAAAAAAATACGTCTGTAGTACGGGACCGTCGCTCGGCTCGCGAGCCGGATTCGCACTTTGCCGGTTTTTTTTAAACCGTCTGATAAATACAAGTAGATTTATTTTATGTAGTTTTCTTTTTATACCTACATTTATACAGTCAATTACTTCACGTATTTATTGTATAGAGAGTATTTATTTTATACATATTACTTTCATTTATTTATTTAACTCACCTTCCTATTACACTTTGTGAGATACAGCCCGCTGACAGACAGACGGACGAACAGCAGAGACTGTAATAGGGTCCCGTTGGCATTTTTCGGGTCCCCTAAAAGTTCTTTGTTTTACTAAGTACGGAACAAATAATATGTATAAAAATAATAGCCACAAAATAGCGGTGTCTTATGCAATCTGCTCGTCCCGAGCGAAATATTACCATTTCAAATTATAACCACCAGTGTTCAACTGTTCATACAAAACCAATGATATTACTATTTTCTTCTAATATCATTGTACAAAACTCAATAATTGTTTCACTACTCATATAATTCTGTGAATTTTTGACGGCCTTAATGAACTTGTTTAGAACATACATATATTATATAAGTATTATTATTAGTAATTTCCCCTCATTCGGTAATAATCTGTTTCTCAATAATATTGCAATGAATACTTCTTCTACACTAATATTATAAAGAGGAAAACTTTGTTTGTTTGTTTGTACTGAATAGGCTCAAAAACTACTGGACCGATTTTAAAAATTCTTTCACCATTCGAAAGCTACATTATCCACGAGTAACATAGGCTATATTTTATTTTGGAAAAAAATAGGGTTCCGTAAGAAATTTGGGTTTTTCGGACACAAGGTGTAAAAAATCAACCAGAAAAGTTACTTATTTTGCGTACGCTGCCTAAACTATAAAGATAGAACCATAAAATGTTCTAATTAATTGTAGATCTTATAAATATCTACAAAAAAGTCCGCGACACACTATACCCATCTATGTCGAGTGAGGCACAGCAACCATTTTTTTATTTAAAAATCTTGAATTTTTTTTGGACTACATTTAAACGCGTTTATTTTACTCATGCTATTAATCCTTATCAAAATAAATGATTTCATCACTAAGAACAGTTTATGGAGATAATATTTGGTCTTTGAATGATTAAAATTGGACGTTTGGTTTTGAAGTTATGGCGAAATTAAAATATTACGGTTTCTGCTGCACGGCCCGTTGTATTATATAAAGAGGTAATGTCGTTAAGTTTGTTTGTAGGGGGTAATCTTTAGTATTATATAAAGAGGTAATGTCGTTAAGTTTGTTTGTAGGGGGTAATCTTTAGAACTACTGAACCGATTTTAAAAATTCTTTCACCAGTAGAAAGCTACATTATTCCTGAGTGACATAGGCTATACGGGATCTTTAAAAACCTAAATCTACGCGGGCGAAGCCGCGGGGATCAGCTAGTCACATATAAGCGTGAATTGTTGAGTATTTAAATCTTCATAGAGGTTAATGCGTGGAATTTTATAATTTAGCTATTATGTGTTATATGTACTTACCTGATTACTTAATTTTTGGCGAGTATAAAGCAAGGTCACAATCCGTGTATATACAATATATTATACAATATACATGTATAGTATTCACATATAACTTCTACATTAATAAGTGGACATCAGTGCGCTGCCTTGCCATGACAATATACAGGGTGTAACCAGAACGCTAGTAAAAATTAAGACAAGTGACAGAGGACAAAAAGTAGCCTATGACCTTCCTCGGGATGCAAGCTATCTCTGTACCAAATTTCGTCAAAATCGATTAAACAGATGGGCCATGAAAAGCTAGCAGACAGATAGATAGCTTGAGCGAATCAGCTATAAGCTAGTAACATAATAGGGTAAAGTAAGTAGGTAGGTAAGTATTGAGGTAGGATGAAATTCCCAGGTCTTTGAAGAAAGCCAAAGAGATCGTCAATATGTCAAGCCCCGTTAGCGCGGAACCATCACTATACAGTTAGTGTTGGGTTTTTAGAAATCCCGTGGGAACTCTTTGATTCTCCGAGACAAAAAGTAGCCTCGGTATGCAAGCTATCTCTGTACCAAATTTGCCCAAAACCGTGTAGGTACGTGAAAAGCTAGCAGACAGACATCATAGCTTAGGCGAATCAACTACTAATAACTATGTTACTAATAGTCATCATCATCATCAACCGATAATTAAGTCTCTTGTAAGGACTTCCAGACGCCACGGTCTTGCGCCGCCTGAATCCAGCGGCTCCCTGCGACTCGTCTGATGTCGTCCGTCTACCTAGTGGGGGGTCTTCCAACGCTGCGTCTTCCGGTGCGAGGTCGCCATTCCAGCACCTTGGGACCCCAGTCCCCAACGTCTATCGGTTATACGAACCATGTGCCCTGCCCATTGCCACTTCAGCTTCGCAACCCGTGTAGCTATATCGGTTACTCTAGTTCTCCTACGGATCTCCTCATTTCTGATTTGATCACGTAGAGAAATTCCAAGCATAGTTCACTCCATCGCCCGTTGAGTGACTCTGAACTTTCTTATGAGGCCCATAGTTAGCGACCATGTCTCGGATCCATATGTCATCACTGGCAACACGCACTGTTTGATGAGGAACTTTGGACATCTCGAAGCTTCCTGAACGCTGCCCAGTAACATAGTAGGGTAAAGTAAGCAGATAAGTATTGAGGCATGATGAAATTCCCGGGTCTCTGAAGAACGCCAAAGAGATCGTCAATATGCGCCGCCCCGTTAGCGCGCAAGCTTCATTATACAGTACAAACACAAGTTTCTGTACTTTTTGCGCCTTTATCACTGTGTATGGCGAAATAATGACTTGTGTGGAACGTGGAAGATACGAAAATATGGAAGGCGGGTATGATGTTGATATAAAACCCATAGAAATACAGTTTGTTTCGGTTTGTTAGAAATTCCGTGGGATTCTCCTCTTCGAGAACTTTGATTATTCGGGATTTTTTTTCCATGTTTAGGGAAACATAAATAAATAGGTACTTACTTATTTTCATTTTGCGGATATTTCAAGAAAAGCCTAATTCATAACCGCAATATAGTTAATAATTAATAATAGTAGTTAATAATTAGTAGTAGTAGAAAATAGATGTAATTAGGTACCTACTTTATTGCACACAAGATGGCGAATATAATATGTAATAATAAATGTAGATGTTAGTTGTAGTAGTTAAAGCTTTATTTCAACTAAACACACCAATTATTATATCCGTTTTAAGCAAAAACCTTTGAAATTTGCATGCCTGATTCGAGAGTTCTCAAAAGTGTGTGAAGTCTGCCAAACCTGCGTTTGGCCAGCGTGGCGGACTACGGCCTGAACAATTTTCATTTCAAGAAGAGACCTGTGCTGAGTAGTGGGCAGGTGCCGGGTTGTTATGGTGATGATCCTTTGATAGCTAATTTGTACTGAAAAATAAAAAGTTCTTCGAGTTAGTATATCAATGTCGGCGAGGGGTGATAGCCAGGGGGGTTGTTTGGGGCCGCGCCCCTGAGCGATGAATAACAAAATCAAAGGCAAATAGGTGCCGTCTGAACGAGATCTCTCGTGTTAAACATTTTCGTGTGACTTTTACTTAATTTGCGGTTGTGTACGTAAATTGTTAATTACATTATGATTTATTTATACCTATTACCTACCTATATAATTGTTATCTAAGTACATAGTTATAATAAATTACTTTAACTGAAGTCTGTCTATGATTTCGAAATCATTGCCTCTTCATCATCATCAACCCATCACTGGCTCACTATTGAGCACAGATTTCCTCTCAGAATGGTCATAGTCTACCACGCTGGCAAAGTGCGGATTGGCAGCCTTGGTACATTTTTGAGAACATTATGGAGAACTCGTAGACAATTATATGAGTACATGCAGCTTTTCTCACGATGTTTTCCTTCACAGTTAAAGCAAATGATAGGTACTTACCGTATGCTCAAAAAACCCACATAGTTAACTCCAAAAAGTTAAGAGGTGCGTGCCCGGGATCGAATTCTGGACCTCCTGATTACGATGCCGACAATCGTTCAAAAGTTATTAAGAGATGACATCCCTAGCGTCCTCTCAAGGGCTTTGATACGAACGTGGCAGATTTCGCACATTTCAATACAAAAAGCTAGAAAACCACAGACACAAACATTTGGTTATAGAACGTGTCTACAATATTTCATAGAGTTTGATAGATTAATATTTACATTTGTATGAAAAGCGCTGGGAAGCGTACTTATTACTTCTTTTAAACTTAAAAAACTTAAAAAAAGTTCACGGAGTTTAACTTTAGGTATTTTGTAAATACAGAGAACATTTTAAGCCCCATAAGTACTTTCACGCCAAATAGATTTCAATAAAGAATGACAATTCCCATGTCAGATACGAAGTGCCACGGAAAATACATCGATGCGTTTCGTCCTTAAGGGCTCTCGGCGTCACTTGAAAAATCCCTTTTCCTCTGCCATGGAGGGGTCTGAGAGGGGATTACACCGAGCGCCTGTCATATTTCTCTTTGTACGGATCTATTTAAAACGAGAAACTGACTGACTGACTTGTCAACATGCAGTTCAAACCGATAAAATGAGGAGATTATTCGTAGTGCGCTCCCAAGAAATATAATTTGGGTCTGATTTGAATATTTACCAATAAAACTCAATGAAAGGGATTTCAATTTTATAGTATGGAGCCTGACCTGCCTATTGTCCGCCGTTTTCTTTTTAGGGCTCCGTACCTCAAAAGCAAAAAGGAACCCTTATAGGATCCCTTCGTTATCTGTCTGTCCGTCGTGTCTGGTCTGTCAAGAAAACCTACAGGGTACTTCCCGTTGACCTAATAGAATCATGAAATTTAGTGGGTAGGTAAGTCTTATAGCACAAGTAAACGAATAGATCCGAAAACTGTGGATTTGTGGTTACATCACAAAAATAACTCAAAATGTGTTAATGAACACATAATTAGTAAGTATTTTCATTTTTCAAAGTATTATGAAAGGGCTTGACCTGTATATTCTAAAACAGATTTTTATTTATTTTTATTTATAACAGTTTTTGATTTATAGTCTCGCACTTGGCCGTTTTTTTTTAAATATCTATTAGTCATGCGAACAAAGTGGTAAAATAAAATCATGAATTTTTTATAGTACCTCCCCTACACGTAAAATGGGGTCGAATTTTATTTCTCCGAAGGATTTTCGCATCTAAACTCGGTATCAAACATTTTCAACGCTTTTCTTTGTGTAGTTGATTAATTACCCACATTACAATTCGTCATTTAACCGTTCTATTGTAACTCAGTATGAATGTAGTCGTAAATAAGTGTTCTACACATAAGTGTCGCCTGTCGATGCGTTTGTCATTACAAATGCGCCTCGCGTAGGGTTTTTGCACAAATAACGTTGACATAAACTTGGCTTAGCACGCTCTTCGCAACTAAACTCATAATTTACATCTTAATAACTACTCTACAATTTTCCACTTCTTTAAAATTGTATGGAGATTGTTATTTGTAACTGAGATGAGAATCATACTAGTAAGTAGTAACTATTGTTGTTCTGTACAATGATATTAGAAGAAAAAAGAGAAAGAAGAAAGAAGAAAAAATTATTTTCTTCTAATATCATTGGTTCTGTACTGTCTATAGTCTATACTAATCTATACTTCTATAATACCTACTTACTAATATTTGTAAAGGGGTAAAGATAATAAGTTTGTTTGTTAGGAAGTAATCTCTGGAACTACTAAATCGATTTTGAAAACTCTTTCACCATTAGAAAGCTACATTATTCCTGAGTGACATAGGCTATATTTTATTTTCGAAAAATTATAGATCCTTACAAAAACTGTAATAAGTTTTTTAATATCCCGTGGGAACTCTAATTTTCCGGGATAAAATTAGCCTATGTCCTTCCCCGGGATGAATTCCTCTGTACCAAATTTCATCAAAATCGATTGAACTGTTGGACCGTGAAAAGCTAGCAGACAGACAGACAGACACACTTTCGCATTTATAATATTAAAAGTATGGATGTAGATGTAAAGGCTGCAAGGCGTCATCTCCGGAACCAATGATGATTCGATTCTGGAAATTCTTTCACTAATTATTATAGTCTTATAGATAGCTATTTTATCCCCGAGTTCTACAGCTTATAGTAAATAACTACGAAAATATAAAGTGACGCTTAGCGTCCGTTTCCATTGAAGCGAAGCAGAAAAGTGTTCAATAGAATGACCTCGCTGGCGTGGGTGGTAAGCACTGTGGTCTTATTACTGGGAGGTCCCGGGTTCGATTCCTAGCAGAGGTTTGGAATTTTATAATTTCTTAATTGCGAACAAGGCTACCTACCCTACCGGCAAAGCCGTGCCGCCTAGCAACTAAGCGTTCCGGTACGATGCCGTGTAGAAACCAAAGGGGCATGGGTTTAATGAAAACTGCCATACCCCTTCCAGGTTAGCCCACTTCCATCTTAAACCAGGTGTGATTGCAGTCAAGGGCATTCTAGTTTAGTTTAGTGATAGTGTGCAACAGAATTAGTTAGTCACATTATATTAATTTTATTGAATAGACTGCTTACATAGCTAGAACATAAACGGTGACACAAACTTGGCTTATACGCCGTACTTCGCAACAAGAAGCCATAATTTTACTAGTACAGTTTCCCAGTTGGTTTCGGCGCGCGCTCCTTTGTCGTGAATTTATTTACTTTTGTTGGCTTGCGTTTTTAATTTATAAGTGACAAATTGTATTTGATTTATATCGTTAAAAAATGAAAAATGAAATGAAAATTTATTTATGAAATGAAATGAAAGTAAGTTAAAGTAATAAGATGAAGCTACATCTGTTGTACCTATACATATTGCTATCTCTAAAATTAACTAAATTGACAGGTTTTACTTACTCTGGAGCTATCTTTTGCTGCAGGGACCATTATGAAAGGGATAGTAATACTTTTAAACCTAAACTAAACTTAACTAAACTTAGGTTGAAATCTATATGCGACCCTGAGATACAGGTTTTGCAAACTTACTTCAGGGTCCCTGGCACAATTTTTAAAAAGATCTTTGTAAGAACAAATATATCATTTCATTTCAATCATTTCATATTTTCATAGAACGTGCTTTGACTTTGCTTAGACTTAAGTCACTGTTATATACCAGCTATATAACGCTGTCTCGTTTTAACCGTGTCTTAAGTTTGAACAAAGTCAGAGTGCGCTCTATAGATCTCAGTTTAGTGAACTTGTGTACAAGAATAAGCCACATTGTGTATTACAAAATTAGTCACGTCACAAATGACGGGCGACGGCTAATTTTAATTTTTTTTCTCATAAATGAATCCCGTGACTTTGTTGGCGTGGATTTAGGTTGTTCAAATCCCTGGAGAACTTCCATGATTTCCCGGGATAAAAAGTAGACTAGGTATATCACTGTCCACATCTTTTAACTACCTATATCCAGGCAAAGAATCAGGTCGATCCGTTGCTCTGTTGCGACTTGATTGAAGGACAAACCACAAATAAATACAATTTCGCATTTAGGTATAATATGGATCGGGACTCGGCATTAGAGTACCTAGTGATTGAATAAAAACAGAATTCACGATGAGCTAACAAAGAGATGAGATAACTACTTTATTATTTAGAAAGAAATGTGCAGATCCGAAAGGTTTACCTAAAGTCTAAGCCCTTGAGATATCCCTAGGGTCCCTAACGGGTACGGTAAGTTAGTAGGATTTTTAAAAATTCAGCTTTGCTTGTGCCGCGGTTTTTTGACTTAATAGTTACTAGATGATGCCCGTGACTTCGTCCGCGTGAATTTAGGTTTTTTTAAAAATCCCATGGGAACTCTTCGCTTTTCTGGGATTAAAAGTTACCTATGTCAATTTACGAGACGTAAACTACCTCTGTACCAAATTTTACATAAATCGGTTAAGCAGATGGACCTTTAAGAATCCTGTCGGAATTCTTTGATTTTCCGGGTAGCCTTTGTCCGTCCATGGGATGTAAGCTAACTCTGTACCAAGTTTCATCCAAATCGGTTAAACTGTTTGACAGACACACTTTCGGTTAAAATTTTCGGTGACAGACACACTTTCGCATTTATAATATTAGTATGGATATGCCCGGCAACAGAGACTTCTATGGTTGCCCGGCAAGCATTACGGACTGGCGCGCCAGCTACTGTCATTATCATGATCAACAACTCGTCAGCTCACTACCGAGCACGGTTCAACTCTCGGAGTGAGAAGATTTTGGTCATAGTCCACCACACCAAGCTGGCCAACTGCGGATTGGCAGACTTCATACACCTTTGAGAACATTATAGAGAATTCTCAGACATGCAGGTTTATCATCATCATCAACAACCGATAGATGTCCACTGATGGACACAGGTCTCTTGTAGGAACTTCCACACGCCACGGTCTTGCGCCGCCTGAATCCAGCGGCTCCCTGCGACTCGTCTGATGTCGTCCGTCCACCTAGTTGGTTTTTACTTAAATACTAAATATTTTTAAGGAGCGCCAGCTCGCCAACAAACTGGCTCACCAGTTTGGCGAGAGTCAGAAAATGTAAATATCTTGTATCCTATTTGATTATAAAAAAAATAGAGCCTCAATAGCTCAACCGGCAAAGGAGTGGACTGAAAACCGAAAGGTCGACGGTTCAAACCCCGCCCGTTGCACTATTGTCGTACCTACTCCTAGCACAAGCCTAACGCTTAGTTGGAGAGGAAAGGGGAATATTAGTCATTTAACATGGCTAATATTCTTTAAAAAAAAATCCACGATGTTTTCCTTCAAGCAAAAGTTATATACCTACCGTGCGTGCCCGGGATCGACATAGACTTTTAGTTATCCCGAAAAATCTAAGTTTTCCCGGGATTTTTAAAAGTCCACGCAGACAAATTCGCGAGCATCGTCTATTAAAACATAGGTAAGCATGACCTAATTAATTTGTACGACAAAATTATAATCAACTAGCGACCCGCCCCGGCTTCGCACGGGTAGCTTATTATAATTTTCGCAGGGATCTCTAATTTTTTTCAGTTCAAAATCGGTTGGTTCAGTAGATCCAGAGATTACTTCTACAAACAAACTTACAAACTTTACCTCTTTATAATAATAGTTTAATTGAATAATACCGGCTTACGTATATAAACTTGAAACATTAAACGTAATAAATAATAATTAATGTAAAAATGTAGCTGAGGTTTTTCTTTTTATTTAAAAAACGATCTTCATCTTTATAATATAAAAATGATTCACTAAATGTGCAAATCTCGAGAACAGCAGAAGCGATTACCTACGCTAATTCTTTTTTTATAAATTATAATATTCCTTGAAGTAGGTATGAGGATGGTTCTTAAGGAGAGAAAAAATTAAAAAAATTTAATCGACTGTTAGGCGGTACGAAGTTCGCCAGGGCAACTAGTTTACAATAATTTTCCGTGTTTAAAATATATTTCAATGTGCACTGATTCAATTAGCGGGGGAGTCTCGATTTATAATCGAAATCATTTAAAGTAAACAACCCTATTCTCTAAATCCAACTCGCTTCGTATCGGAAGGGGTGAAAGATGTAATTAATCGAACAACTTCTGTCACTACGCTGGCAGTATGGTACGTACTACCACAGTTTAGCAATCACACAGTTGCGATGTATAATAAAATAAACAACCCTATTCTCTAAATTCATCTCGCTTTGTATCGGAAGATGTAATTAATCGAACAACTTCTGTCACTACGCTGGCAGTATGGTCGTATACCACAACGGATTAGCACAGTTGGGCAATTGGGTATTTGACTACATCAAAAATAAATTCTTTCTTAGTGATTATTAAATAAAGAGTTTTCAAAAATGAGTAAAATCCACGTCCATTGTCAGTTTTAAGTGTAATAACCATTTTAAATTATCAATAAAACTAAAAAAGTCCGTCATTATAATATTGTGACATCGCATTCCAGTATTTCATAGAATACCACATACTAAGTGCGCGTTTTGACGTTTGATAAAAACTTACTGATTTGAGTAGTTTACCGTATTCGACCTCCCCGACGTGGGAGTGGTGAGCACTGTGGTCTTGTAAGACATCATCTAGTTTTTACATAAATAAATATCGAATTTAATCCAAATATATAGAAGGAAAAGGTGACTGACTGAGTGACTGACTGATCTATCAACGCACAGCTCAAACTACTGGACGGATTGGGCTGAAATTTGACATGCAGATAGTTATTATAACCGTGTAGGCATCCGCTAAGAAAGAATTTTTGAAAATTCAATCCCTAAAGGGGTAAAATAGGAGATTCAAATTTGTGTAGTCCACGCGGACGAATAAGCTAGTATTGTACAAAATTGTTGATGTAAAACATCGCTAAATTCGTTGCTCAACTAAACGATTGCTAAACTGTGTTGGGTCGCTCCCCTGTCGTGGAAAACTTCCAGCGGACTAGGGCCAGTGTAATCTGCCCCTAATTTAAGCGAAATTACGCCCTATTCGCAAATTTATACCTTATCCACAATTATTAAGACTTATATTTACTTCAAAAGGTATTAATTTATAAGTTAAGGGCACTTTTTCAAATAATAATTGCATGGGGATTGTGGTTAATAACTGACAATCATTTATTAGGAAGCATTGTATTGATTTTATACAATCATTTTGAGTGTTCAATTGTTTTGCAAATCACATTGCTTGTTAAATACAAGCATAGCAAGTCAGTCGGCAAGTCGCTGTCGCGTATTTGTCTGCTCGTGCAGCCCCCCATAACCTGAAGGGTGTAGGCCGTGAAAAGAAAAGATTTAAAATAGATCAAACTAGATTTAATTAATTATTTTGGGAGCACACAGAAAAACAGAGCGAGTCGATGGTCAGTCGCAGGCAGAGAGAACATAGACGTTTGACAGGAGTAAAGACAATGCAACACCATAGACAAACCACCTACTCTATAATGCTTCGTTTACACTTCCAACAGCAAGATGTTAAAATATAAAATTTCCGAAAATCGTTAAACTCGTACTTCTTCATTTTTAACCGATAGCCTCTCAATACCAATTGTCAAGGATATAATTTAACTTTCATAGAAACACTCATCCCCTTTTTAACCCCCTTAGGGCACTTGGCTATCCTAGGTTCTTCGAAGTGGCCGTCATACAAATACGTACATTCGATGCGTGTTTTTTTACACGGATCCGTCAAACCACGGATGAGTGCCCTTACGGGTGAATGGGTGAAATAGGAGTTAGAAATTTCTGTAGTACACGCCTTGGACGAAAGGTACACGCAGATGAAGTCGCAGATATAAGCTAGTACTGTATAAGTAGATTTGATTTGTCTTGTCTTATTAGGAGATAGGTACATATATACACATTGGGCATTTGCCACGGTAGGTACATTATCGCGGTTTGTGTAGCGTGCGTTGACTCTGTGTTATCTTATCAGACGATTGCGGGACGAAAAAGTATCGCCCGATATCAGGGGACAGATATTATGTGAATATTATTTTACTGTTAAGGCACATATTAGATAATAATTACTTCGTTAATAAAGGTCTCATCATCATCATCATCAGCTTGTGGACATCCACTGTTGGACATAGGCCTTCCCTAAAGAGCGCCACCACATCCGGTCCTCAGTCCTCTTTATATCGTCGGTCCATATCGTCCATCCATATCCAGCTTGCTAATAGTTCGGGCTATGTCAGTGACCCTGGTTCTCCTGCGGATCTCCTCATTTCGGATCTTATCCCTCAGAGAAACTCCTAACATAGCCCTCTCCATAGCTCGCGACTTTGAATGATTGTCCTTTGATACTTTGATTTAATTAAGGTCTAAGCCAAAGATATTATAAAACTCCAAACTAGACAAAGCTCATAAATTCGTATTTTATAAGGTGAAGACCAATTCGTTTTGTGTGTATAACAGGCATTTTCATTTTTTTTTCATTCATGTTTGTTTAAGTATATCACGTTCCAATTTTAAAACTTTTTAAAATCAGAACTGCGCCACGGAATCCTGCGGTATAATAATTCTTGTAGTGCAAGTAGCTGGGCACTGGGCAGGTACGGCCGCATAACGGTCCAGCAAACAATGCTCGAGGATGATACTGTTGCTTTTCGAATTTCGAACGCGACCAACGCGTTGAGCTTTCGCTTCGCATAAAGCCACGCCCGCCAGGGACAAAAAAAATTACCCGCGTGGATACAGATGCAAAATACGTAGCTTCTTTTTCAAACTACTTATGGTAAAGGTTTACAATATTAGAAACTGAGGATATTTTGAGGAATTAATTACTATCATACTAACTAGTTAATGTTAAGAATATTCACCTGTTCAAATATTTGTGGATAGTATTGAGTGTTTAATGTTTAAAGTTTAAACAGCAGACGACATTTGCTTTATTAATTTTCCAAAAGTTCAAATATTCAATTTTGGATGAATAAAGTAATTTTGTAAAGCTTGGTTAGCTAATATCAGATTGGGTTAATTGACAATTAACTTTGTTTTTGCCGGTTAATGGTAGCTATCCTCAGTCAAAGCTTTTAGAAAGGCTAGAACTCTAGCTTATTCCTTTAAAAATTCTTTTAATTGGTTTTAGCACTTATAAGTTACGTACCGGGAATGTCTTCTTTTTTCTTTCTTTTCTTTTATATAAAAGGAAAAGCTGACTGAATGACTGACTGACTGATTGACTGATCGAGCTGAAATTCGTCTTGCAGATAGCTATTATGCCGTAGATATCCGCTAAGATAGGATTTTTGATAATTCAACTCCTAAGAGGGTAAAATAGGGGTTTGAAATTTGTATAGTCCACGGCCACGCGGAAGAAGTCGCGAGCATAAGCTTGTTTGATTGGTGATAATACGAGTAGATATTATAGCTAGCAAACGCCCACGTCTTCGTCCGAATAGTTTTGGATTTTTTAAAAATCCCTTGGGAACTCTTAGGTTTTCCGAGATAAAAAGTAGCTTAATAAGTCCGTCTACGGTAAGCAAGCTATCGCTATACCAAATTTTGTAAAAATGGTTGAAGGATTGGTCCGTGATAGGCAGACAGACTTTCTCATTTATAATATTAATAAAGATAATAACGAAATAACAGGTATAAGGTAGCTGACAGCTATAACTACAGCGATTTGTCACAAAAATGAGGGAAAAAGCAAACAATAGACTATCAGAAAATTGTAGGCAAACTAAAATTACCCGTGATTCGACGAACCGCGCAGAGAAAGCGTACGACACAAATCACAATACATACCGATGGCTACACTTAATATATACATATTATAGTAACTATGTACGTGATCTTCAGCGGTGTTAGCCCAGTAGTTAATTTGTCAGTCGGCCTCCTAGTTGAGGGGACTGGGGCTCGCTCCCAGGCACGCACCTCTAACTTTTCGATGTTAATCTAATCTAAAGCAGCCTGTACTGTCCCACGTCTGAGCAAAGGCCTCCCTCCGATCCTTCCACCATTCCTTATTCCGTGTCTCTTCAGGCCATTTGACCGTAATGTTATCTAATTCATTGCGCCAACGTCGCCTCGGCCTACCACGCTGGCGTTGGTGATTATGGGGAGTCCAGAAAGAAGCAGATCTTTCCCATAAGTTATCTGGCATACGGCACACATGACCTGCCCAGTCCCATTTGAGTAAAGCGGCTGCAAGGCCAACGTCAGCTACTCGCGTTTTGGAAAGTATCACAGAGTTCCTTACGCGATCTGATACCAAGTATGCTGCGTTCAGTAGCTCTTTGGCAAACCTTGAGCTTGGACTTTTGAGAGTTAGTCAGGAACCAAGTCTGAGCACCATATGTGTGAGTTTTCGAAGTTATGTGCGTTTTAAATTTTACGTGCTTTAATTGCTTGCTTAATTAAATATCACTTGCTTTAACGGTGAAAGTAAACATCGTGAGGAAACCTGAGAGCTCTCTATAATGTTCTCAAAGGTGTGAGTCTGCCAATCCGCACTTGGCTAGCATGGTTGGCTGAATCCTTCTCATTCTAAGAGGGCGGCGATGGATCGATGGGTTGATGGCACCATAAAAAGACTATTGACTTTGACTTTACTCTCATACATGACTATTGAAAACGTTAGGTTCTTTTTTGGGCAGTCGTGTGATTAAAAGATACGATTTTTTGCTGTTACAAGTACTTGCTAGACAGAGCCTGCCGAGACTCAAAAGGCCTAGAATCTAGAGCCGTAACTTTAAAAATAACGGAAAATAGCACTAGTTCGATATAAAGCTAAGCGCACACTTATGTTGTCAGTACTCAGTACAAGCTAAAAGATTACTCACGCTTCAACGCACTGCCCGCAGAGAAAGCGTACGACAAATATCTAACTATAGCTAATATATAGGTAAATTTTACTGCATGCATGAAGGGCGCTTTTACTTCGAACGGTATGGTTGGCAGGGAGCCATCTTTTTTAATGTAAACGCCACAATTAGTATTCTACGCGATTTTCAACGCTCAATCAAAAAGAAGTTTTAATCAGTCCATCTTTTTGTACTTCGTACCTAGCTAATAATATTATTTTAATTAAATTATTGCTTCTTTGCCTGCTACAATATACCTAAACTAGTTTGAATAAAACATAAGGAGGTAAGTAGGTAGATAAGTTTTTAAACGGAGCAATTGAAATCAGCTGACCACGAAAACTAAGTTATTCTGCCCTAGTGAACTTTGTTTTGCTCGGCCCAATTTAATCGTTAAAAAAAACAATAATCTCCTTGATTTAGTTTAAAACATAATATGAATAATATAGGTATAGGTACAGCAAATCATTAAGAACAATCACGCCCTAAAATTCGTAATAAAAGCCCCATAATATTGTAAGATACCATGCTTCACTACGGACACCGATCGATTTTAAAAATAGAATGTTAGTGTAGTTGCCAGTAGTGCGCTTTCGTTCGTCTACTGCGATAAAATAGGTTACTCAACGCTAATCTAATGACATAAAGCTGATTCTTTTATGCGCAGATAGGTAGGTAAATATGAGTACCATAGAATATAATACATAATAATGATTATTGCTCTATTATGTCTATGAATCATCTATATAATGAGTACTAGAGATGGGAATGCTATTTTTTTTTTGATGAAATCATTATTAGATGTGATTTTTAGGGTTCCGTACCTCAAAAAGAAAAACGGAAATCTTATAGGATCACTTTGTTGTCTGTCTGTCTATAAACAACTTAACCTCCAATCCGGGTTTATTAGTCTTGGGATGACCCTAATATGAATCAAACGCAGTTCCGATGTCCACAGTCTTATATTCAGGTACACTTGTAACATCCACTTAGTTTATATCTAGCTTAATTAATCACCTAGTACTTATATCTCGCTTAATTACTTTTATATCGTCCATCTTTTTTCTCTCGCTGCGTCCGTCCGACGCCGCTACCACTGTCACACCTCCACTCACGGGTGACAGATGGCAGGTTTTCTGTGTTGCCTACAGTCGTCCATCCTGCTCCAGATATGTCCTCATATCTGACCACTCGGCCTTCCAACCGAGGGTAATGCCCTCATACCCATAACTCAATAGGAGCAACATAGAATACCTTAACAGTCCTATATTATAATTAATATGATTAGTATAATAATTCCTCTAACAGATCAAAGCTAACATTGTTAGATTTAACAAGTGCACAAAACAAGTGCCAATGAGACCTACAAAATACTGGTATCAATAATCATTATGTACATTGCAATCAACATCTTTAAGTCTAATTCTTATAAATACACAACAAATCACACTGAGATAAGTAAATAGTAAATACTATAAGTCATTCTGATTTAAGCTTGATATTAAGAAAATTGTATGATCTAGTTATTGTTAGTGATATACGTATACAACCAATTCACAATAGTATAATCAAATATTGAAATCAACACAATTTATGTTAATACTTAATACAAGGAAATTATAGTGAAATCAATAATTTTATTTTTAAATATTATTATGAACTACATATTCTTCAAGTTTGTATTTGTATTTAGTAATACGTGAATAAATATTTGCATGGCAAATGTGGCAATACTAATTATGAGAATTATAAAACATCTTTGGTAATTTGCATTTAAAGCGAATAAAATATAATCAACCTTAAACAAAACAACAACGAGGAAAGAAAAGAAGGATAGTGAATTATCACCAACTTAAATTCTGAGTGCTAAGTACTCTATGATTTTAAACAATGTCACTATCAGTTTTCAATTAAAGTAAGTTTGTTTGCCCTTTCCTTCTTACCACTGTAATGACATGAATTCTAATCCTACATAATGCTCTAATGCAACACAAATTACAATATTTTCACTAGTATATACATTTTAAGAGATATGGTAAGAGTTGTTGGATCCCATTGACCATTACTAACACTTTATACAAAATTAATCACAAAGTTTTACAATATACTAATGAACCTAACTACTTCTGTAGACTTCATAATTTCTTTAAACTTAAAAATAAATTAAAAGAATATCTTATAATCCAATGTTCTCATACAATTGATGAATATTTGATATGAGTTGACCTTGATTATAATGTTTTTGTAGTGTTTCATGCATTACCAATTTGATTATCGTGAATTGACATTTAATTATTCTCAAGTGGTACCTACTGATTGACACCGTTGAAAAAAAATAAAATAAAAAAAATATATATATATATTACAATATAAGTATGTAACGTAAAACAAATAATAAGAAAACAATATGCCAATCTTTAATTGCATATATGTAGTATTATACTAAGCAATATCGGTAAGTATATGAATAATGATTGTAAAATAATTTTGCAGACCAGAAAGGCAGAGATGTCGGCACAGATATTATGTGACCATATTTTGTACTCTACTTGAATAACAATAAAAGATAATTACCTATCAAATTGAGTTATTGAATATTGAACCTATGTCTACGAAGTCAAGATAAATAATATGGTTAAATGTAGTTGTTATTATTAATAAGTACTAAGATCGAAACAAACCACAATGTATTCTAAGGAGACCCCAATAATCATATTATTCCAGAAATTTAAAGAAACATGAATCCACTAATTGATAATGATACACACAGTACAGATCACTATGAGATCTACAATGTGTAAAATGTAATCCTATATTTTCAAATAACTGAGACGACTGCCTCTGACTGTATCTCGATTGTAGCACAACAAATACTATTATTAATATAACAAAATAAGTCACAATGATGTTAGCCAAGGTATTATTGTATTATTATAAACTCGTTACCTGTGATGCCCCATATCATCTTTGCACTAGGGGCAGATGCATGCATAACTGTGTCTACCATAAGCCCCGTAAGTGCGATAGAGAGCGCAACAGACGGCGTTTTGTTGCCCCATTTTATTGTCTCACAAGCAACGAGTCCTTCATGGCACTATAGACTTAATTGATGTAACATACAATAAAATCTGATTTCTGGAAACTTCCATTCTTGTACATTCTTGAGCGCGTAAGGACGAACGATGCCAGAGACCCTCGTCCTCTTATGATAATATGGTTAACTTGAACACGGTGATTGAGGACAAACAGCACCAAACGCTGCACCAACCCAGCGTCATGCTGAGCCGTGAATTGCCGCATCGGTCACCGTTGCTTGTCTCGTGTCAGTGTGTAACAAATGAATGACAAAGATGTAGGAAATTATTTCGTGATACATTGGTGTACTTATACGCTTTAATAACATATCAGCGATCCATACATTAATACCTAGCGAGTGAAGTAAGCAAGCCTTCGTGCGCGAACTGCTTATATAGTCTATTGGAATAGATGTTACTTGAAATAGTATTTAAGAATTTGCTCTTTACTGTGCTGTTTCCACCAAACATCAACGTAATACAATGAGTGACTGCGAAGATGTACATTAACATGAACCGATATTTAGCATTTACAATCAGCATGTCATTTTAGATCTACTTTAAAGGGTCTATACAACTTCTAGCTACTACGTACCGAATTCAGCAAGACATAATTAATATATCATTACGGAATACGTCAATTATAAGAACTTTAATTTGAATTTAAGTAACCCTTGAACATTAGTGAGTATCTGCTAGAACAGGTAAAGTGATTTCCAACCATGATATCTATCTGTACCTCTATTCTGTAGATAAATCTATTATTATTAATAAAAAGGATACACCCTTTCCACTTGCCGACCCCGAATTAGTCTGCTTGTTTTCCATCAAATTAACTAGACTCCCTCTTGTCACCATCGCGACCCGATCAGTTGCTGAAGTTCATACTGAAGATCACCGTCCACTCGCATCGGGATTATCGAATCAGGTTTTACCAGACTATTATTGTTCGTCATTTTTCAGACGCTTCGTCAGCCGTTTTCCAATTCGTTTGTTGGTTCTTACTAGGACCAGCTTTTGTCACCGGAATACGATCCATTGTTTACGTCAGTATTGCCACCTTCCATTTGTCATTCTTGATTCCTTATTCTTAGGTCTATATTATAGTCAATGCTGCCCTCCTTTGGCACGATTGCTTTGACACAATTGGGACAAGTTATATTACATAAACTATTCTCAGTAATTACCGCTTATCACACCAGGAATAAGTCCATACATAAGTCGGTATTCTTTTCTCCCATTTGCCACTTGGTTCATCATAAAATATTCTCAGGAATCACCGCTTATCACACGAGGAATAAGTCCATACATAAGTCGGTATTCGTTTCCCCTATTTGCTTGTTGGCTTATCATAAACTATTCTCAAGAATCACCGCTTATCTCACCAGGAATAAGTCCATACATAAGTCGGTATTCTTTTCTCTCATTTGCCGGTTGGTTCATCATAAAATATTCTCAGGAATCACCGCTTATCACACCAGGAATAAATCCATACATAAGTCGGTATTCTTTTCAACTATTCTCAGGAATCACCGCTTATCGCACCAGGAATAAGTCCATACATAAGTCGGTATTCGTTTCCCTTATTTGCTTGTTAGGTTATCATAAAATACTCTCAAGAATCGCCGCTTATCACACCAGGAATAAGTCCATACATAAGTCGGTATTCTTCTCTCTTATTTGCTCGTTAGGTTATCATAAAATACTCTCAAGAATCACCGCTTATCACACCAGGAATAAATCCATACATAAGTCGGTATTCTTTTCAACTATTCTCAGGAATCACCGCTTATCGCACCAGGAATAAGTCCATACATAAGTCGGTATTCGTTTCCCTTATTTGCTTGTTAGGTTATCATAAAATACTCTCAAGAATCACCGCTTATCACACCAGGAATAAGTCCATACATAAGTCGGTATTCTTCTCTCTTATTTGCTCGTTAGGTTATCATAAAATACTCTCAAGAATCACCGCTTATCACACTAGGAATAAGTCCATACATAAGTCGGTATTCTTTTCAGATATTCTCAGGAATCACCGCTTATCGCACCAGGAGTAAGTCCATACATAAGTCGGTATTCGTTTCTAATATTCTCAGGGATCACCGCTTATCGCACCAGGACTAAGTCCATACATAAGTCGGTATCCTTTTCTCTTATTCACTGGTTGTCAGTTCGTTTAGAGTCTAAAAATAATAATCACATTCATAACAATGACACGTTATATCATAACAATATTAAACACCATTTTTTTTTATTAGCTTCCCCAAGACAGCCACCAGAAGCGATTATTTGTGTACAGTCAATAGAATGAATATTATAGTGTCAACGTTTATGGCAAACCCGCTAAGTGTTTGCTCCCTTAATATCTCATTTGATTAATCTTCTTCTTAATTTGCTTTATGGCTTTCAGTAATTTGATTAATGATTTGAAAGACTAGTTATCGAGACTATTGAACTCAACACTCAAATCGATATTCTCAACTATTTGTGGAGTATCTACAGTAGTAAACATCTTTAGTTCACCGTGGGCTCTACCGCGGTTGTTTGACAGCTACAATGTCACGATCGCAATCATCTCTGATTGGTTAATGCTCGCTCACTATTGGCCACAATGCATTGTTGCAACAAGAATCGCACAAATTCAGCCAATCAGAACAATAATGATTGATGCAGGTTTTAGACAATCGCCCTACGTGTAATGTCTGCAGGTGATAATAATTGTGCAACTCGTTTGAAATTTTAATATAATTTAAGGGCACACACACAAGAGACAAATCCGTCTTTTGTTTATAATAATTATATTAATAATTTATTTATTTAGTAAAAATATGCATCTCATAAGCTCCTTTTTCCAAAGTCAAATAGCTAGTCAAAATTTGGGCAGTAAAGGTAGGGAATCCGTTTCTCCACTATTTATCCGATGGGGCTTGCAAGGTTAAGATTTACACTTCTCTGTATACTGACAATTTCATTTCTTATTTCAGATCTAAACCTAAGTCAGAGATCGAATTATTCGTGCATTATTTATACCCGAGAAACAACGATATGATAAAATTATGTGTTAGTAGGCTATATAAAGAAATACAACAATCCAGACCCTGTTATACATAACATTGCCACAGTCATTGCCGCTTCATTTAATAACACCTTCGTAACTCTCTTTTGTTATTAGAGACGCATCTTTTAAAGTTTCCTTTACTCGTACATAAAAATTGAACTTCGTAACTTAGTATTTCTTTCTAATTTCTATTATTACAGCAGATAGTATCATCTATTAAGTTGGTAAGCCAATCCAATAATAACAACAGTAAATATGATGTACTTGGTAGTTAACCTGTTGTTCAGTGTGTGTTTTTCCGAGGTAGTAAGTACCTAAAGGCTTTGATTTATGAAAGCAGATTGTACAACAAGGGCACCAAACAAGCCACTTGAGCCGAGTTATAAACACTGATTTTCACTTCGATTGCGAGGAAATGTAACAATATAATATTACTATAAGTACATATCTATAGATTGACCGAAAAGAGTAGGGATTAAATGAGGGTGCTGTAATGAGTTTGTAGGTAGGTATAGGTCGCAACCTCAATACAAGTGCAAAAGTTCACTGGCACCATAGAAATTACATAAATTCTTTCTCATCCATATGTCATTCAGAGAGACTGTTGTTTACCTCTAAATACCTTGTGTATAACAGCATGAAACGCACTTTAGTCCTCTTATAGCCTGCGTAAAATAGAACCTTACGAGCATGAGAAGTGGAAACGTGTTTTATTTTATTATTATTTTTATTTTCCAAATTCTAAAAATCACGAATGCATGTCATCTATTAGTATAAGAGGATGTCAGCTACTAGTGACTTTATATGAATGTGATAGCTCACATAATTTTACCTTTTTTAATTATAAAACTCTAAGAACATTTGAAAGAACCACTGTTATGCTGATAAATAAATATTTTAATTCAAGTCCATTTATTTATTTTCATCTGATCTGATCAGTTAAATTCACTTTAGGTTAATATAATAATGATTCAATTCATTTTCCTTTCATAACCTCACCTCTCCTTAAATGGTGGTTGCAGCAAATGTAATTTATAATTTCCACAAGGGTGAGCAAACGGAACAAAAGTACATACTAGCACTTAATATAAATTTTATTGGTATAAGAATCAAATAAAATTCCAACATCCACATGGCTACTTTCGTGAACATGAGTGTTGTATGTCTTTCTGTTTCTGGTATGTACATAGTTAGATTAATTCAAACCTGATATTTCATACCCTATACTTACTAGGTATTCAAAGTAATCTAATAACTCTAATTTGGTCGAATAAGTAAACCTACAGATTCAAAATAGGTTCAATGTTACCTACTTTATCTAGTGGACCAATTAATTATTTATTAGCTGATCCACCCCAGGTCTAATTTTCCAAAATCTTTTCTTTATGTCCAGTAGTAGCTTAGTAGAGAACTCAAATCATATTTGATTATGCAGGGCCTGCGGGTTGATCTATGTCTGTCAGTACATAATACAGACTATTCAGTCGGTAGATAGGTATTCAATGGGTGCATCTGGCAATCGACTCTATTAGTCTCCCTATCACTGTCTATCATTCTCACAACCATACCATGCCTACCATAGACCCAAATCCAAAAATCTTACATTAAATGGTAGGTAATGAAAACACATGCACCTGACACATATTTCAGGCATTCTATCCTTAAATTGTACTAAAATATTACTATGTGTATAGTTAAGTATGTAATTATTTAATTAAAGAAGAATAACTACTCATATTGAGACTATTCAATTCAAAGTTTTAAGACTTTATTTTAGTTACTAGGTAAACTAGATTTGCCTCAATTAACCATAGTAGTATTCAGATGTTTCTTACCTTCTTATTACTGTATTACATAACAATACCTTGAGGTTACAGCCTCCATCATAATGAGGCAGGCCGGGATGGCTTTTTTTTCTTTTGTATCATTACAACAGGCCTCACACCAAGAGTTACTGTGTTCTTATCCGATCCATGCAGGTACATGACTGCTTCCAATCACAACTTGAAGGTTATGTGCACTTCTCCACCACAGATGCAGGCCAAAACCACTTGTTCATCTCACATTCGTCGACCTCATCGTCAAGTCGGGGTCACAGGGTCGTGGACATCATCAGAAAAGTTGTCAAAACATGAAAAAAATGGTAACAGTTGAATAATCTCGGAAATATTTCATTTAAGTGACACCAGTATCAAGTACATACCTACTTGATTATATCAGACCCCTGTATATAACCCAAATTTTGCACTAAAACCATTGATTGACCCATTGATGTAGATATGACCGTTGTTATTGTAAGATTATTATTTCTATTTTTAACTAAAGCACATGTACATATTTCTTTTTTTTTTAAATGATTGTTGAATGATTTAAATTAAGACTTGAATAAAATTATACTGTTAACATTACTTCCTAGATAGATAAAGTTAAGTAGATATTCATTCTAAATTTTCACATTTTATTATGCTATGATAATGTACTATAGGTAATAATTTGCACACTCAGTTATTGGTTGAATGTGTTAGATCAAAACAGATTTAAGACCAAATTGTACCACATTCTAGCAAATAAACTCTATTTTTTATATTTCTACACTAGCTCATGTATCAAGTACTTACCTACATAATAATCTAATTGTTTTCTTGATTCTACTTTAATATAGGTAGGTGCCTATTTGGTTTAAAGTATTTCATATCACTTATTACCTTATTTCGATTTTAAAATACAAGGTGTTAGTACTACGGTGCGTTGCATCCAGTCTTGAAATTAAACTACTTATAACTTCATAGATCAAATCTTGGGCTAGGTATGTCCCTACATAATAATCCATTAAAGCGGTCAGAACAAAACTATAATCCCTTACTTTGAACTCTCAAATAAGTCATAATGCTGATATCTACTTACTATTAATAATTATAGCCTTCACTTACTCTGTTCTAAAAGTATCAATTGGTAATATTGTAACTTATCAAATACCTACTTAGGTATTTTGATGCAGTAATCTAACATTAGGCACTCTTAATATTCACCCATGCTTTAATGAACATCCACTGTAAGAAGGTAAGTACACAGATTCACCGTTTCAATACAACCTATGGATGCATTGGACCCATCGACCTACGTACTTCTGCTTGTTCCAGACAGTGCAAGGTGCTTTCCTCAAACCAATCTCTTGAGTAGTTGCGTTGGAGACAAGTCCTCCAACTCGACACAGGTCTACTCAAGTACTCCCAAAGTAATAGTGTAGCACCATTGCAGTTTGTATATATTTCATATTCACTTTGTTATTCGTTCAGGTAGGTTTCTTCATATAATTTCCGATATAAGTACCTAATAAATATGTTGCTATGCGTCTTGTACAGGCACTTTTAACATCTTCCAGGATAGACCCGCATTTTTGGGCATGAATCACATCCAATCTTCTGATATAAACAACTTAACCTCCAATCCGGGTTTATTAGTCTTGGGATGACCCTAATATGAATCAAACGCAGTTCCGATGTCCACAGTCTTATATTCAGGTACACTTGTAACATCCACTTAGTTTATATCTAGCTTAATTAATCACCTAGTACTTATATCTCGCTTAATTACTTTTATATCGTCCATCTTTTTTCTCTCGCTGCGTCCGTCCGACGCCGCTACCACTGTCACACCTCCACTCACGGGTGACAGATGGCAGGTTTTCTGTGTTGCCTACATGTCTGTCAGTCTGTTGGTCTGTGAAGAAACCTACAGGGTACTTCCCGTTGACCTAGAATCGTCAAAGGCAGGTAGGTAGGTCTTATAGCAGGCGTTCGCGAAAAAATGCTGAAAACCGTGAATTTGTGGTTACCTTTGAGAACATTATGGAGAACTCTCAGGCATGCAGGTTTCCTCACGATGTTTTCCTTCGCCGTTAAAGCAAGTGATATTTAATTAATTAAAACGCACATAACTCCGAAAAGTTAGGGGTGCGTGCCCGGAATCGAACCCCCGACCTCCGATTAGAAGGCGGACGTCCTAACCACTAGGCTATCACAGCTTCTAGGTATATGGCTTTTTCTTATTATTATTATGGATATACATCTACTCTCACGCCCGCGTACAAAATAGATACATATAAAAGCCAAAAGAGTTATAATATACTTACATACATGACAAAGCTTTTCACGTGATTTTTCACATGCTACCTGTGAAATGTTCCATCTCTAGTGAGTACTTTATGTAGTTGAATGAAAAGATGGAATGGAACGTGCAGTTGGTATGTTTTGCGGATGGTTGCGTTGAATTTCGAATTGAAATTCGCGCTAATCGATCCCGTAATCGGATTTGATATCTGTCACAACTCACAAGGTTTCAATTAAACTCGTATTCGATTTTCAAATCTCTTTTTAACTAGGTAACATTTATTAAAGGTCTTCGCACATTACACAGACCCGACGCCGACTCCACTCCGACGGCAATAGAAATACACATTCTGTGAGAATTGCAACTCTATCTATTACGGTTCACGAGATACAGACAGATGGACGGACGGATGGATGGATGGACGGACGGACGAACTGATAGCAGAGGCTTAGCAATAGGGTCCCGTTGGCTTCCTTCGGGTACGGAACCCTAAAATAGGAAATAAAGCTGATATTAGCTAACATAACCGCTCTCTGCGGTCGGTGCGGGCGGTGCGGCGGGAGGCATGGCTCCCAGTGCCGCATTAATAACAAATCACTACTGATATAAGGTACCTACCTAGTGATATAGAGGAAATATTAATCCAATAGCCTACAGCACTAAACCTACTACTACTTTATCCTATTGTTAAATTATATCCATACTAGCTGATGCCCGCGACTTCATCTGCGTGGATTTACCTAGGTTTTTAAAAATCGCGTCGGAATACCCGTGCAAAAATCACGTCGATTCGTTGCTCCGTTGCGACGTGATTGAAGGACAAACCAACATTCCAGTAAACCAACAAACAAACACACTTTCGCATTTATAATATGGGTAGTGGTTTCGTACACTATCTGCAGCGTTCAGTTCAAACGAGTCGCAAGACCGTGGCGTGTGGAAGAGAAGCCCCTACAAGATACCTATGTCCAGCAGTGGACGTCTATCGGTTGATGGTGATGATGATGATGAAAATCGGTGAACATATCACAACTATTTGGTGATATAAGTGTACATTAATAAGTGCGTATCACTTCATAGGCAAGAACCTACATACCTGACAATGAAACCTTGATTAAAAACCCGGTCAAGTGCGGGTCAGACTCGCGCGCCGAGGGTTCCGAACTACAGTCGTATTTTGGACGATAATTCATTCAAATGCATAAAAATAAATAAAAATCTGTTTCAGAATGTACAGCAGGGCGATTGTCTAAAACCTGCGTCAATCATTATTACAATCTCAATTGTTCTGATTGGCTGAATTTGTGCAATTCTTGGTGCAACAATGCATTGTGACCAATAGTGAGCGAGCATTAACCAATTAGAGATGATTGCGATTGTGACATTGTAGCTGTCAAACAACCGCGGTAGGGCCACAGGTAAAGCCGTTTCATATGATACCCCACTTGGTATATTAATCTCACTTTGAAAGTTGAAAATACTAATTATTTGTTCATGAATGTTATTTTAATTTTTTTTTGTGATGTAACCACAAATTCACGGTTTTCCGATTGGATGGAACCCTAAAAAGTTCCTGAAATTACTATGGTGAAAAAATGAAAATATCTGTTGATTGGTCTAGACTCTAGAGATAATCGCGAGATCGAATAAATATTCTTTTGTAAGTATCCTATTTTTAAAAACCGTTAAAAAGCGCTGGGGAGCGAGCTATGGTCTTGAAAAAGTTATAGAATAAGTCCCCTGATCTACTGTAACGGAAATTAATCTTGCGAAGCGACTTTCTAGTCATCTAGCCCAGATATTACATAACTGAACCAGCTCTGATACAAAGCCGCCAATTTCGTATATAAAATACTAGCTGATGTCCGCGACTTCGTCCGCGTGGAATTAGGTTTTAAAAACCCCGTGGGAACTCTTTGATTTTCTCTTTAATAAAAAGTAGCCTATGTCACTCTCCAGGTCTTTATCTATACCCATGCAAAAAATCACGTCAATCCGTTGCATCGTTGCGACGTGATTGAAGGAGAAACCAACAAACCAACAAACAAACACACTTTCGCAGTTATAATAAGGGTACTGACTAAGTAGTCCCTATGCAAACTTTTTGAGTAAGTGATTATCCGTACGTGATCAAATCAGCAATGAGGAGATCCGTAGGAGAATCAGAGTAACCGATATAACTCAGCGGGTGGCGAAGCTGAAATGGCAATGAGCAAGGCACATAGTTCGAAAAACCGATAGACGTTGGGGTCCCGAGGTGCTGGAATGACGACCTCGTACCGGAAAGCGCAGCGTTGGAAGACCCCCCCACTAGGTGGATGGACGACATCAGGAGAGTTGCAGGGAACCGCTGGATTCACGCGGCGCAAGACCGTAAGTAAGTAAAAGTAAAATATGCTTTATTGTACACCAAAACCAAAACAATAGACATTTATAACAAAGATAGCATGTACAATAGGCGGCCTCACCGTGGTGTGTGGAATAGTGGTGTCAAATACTGTTAAACTTACATAATATAATATTAATAATTGTTATTAAAATTTATTGATAAATAAACACGTTAAAAATATAACACTGACTAAAAAAAAAAAAAAAAAAACACGATACCTACCCCACTTGATTTCATCTTACTTTGAAAATTGAAAACACTACTTTCATGAACACATTTAAATTTATTTTTGGTGATGTAACCAAACGAGTCGCACGGAGCCGCTGGATTCAGGCGCCGCAAGACCGTGGCGTGGAAGTCACTTCAAGAGACTTATGTCCAGCAGTGGACGTCTATCGGTTGATGATGATGATGATGATGATGATGATGACGTGACCAGAAATTACGGTTTTCAAATTTTCCTCCTTGCGTGTGCTATAAAACCTAGGTAGGTACCTACCTACCTGATAAATTCATGATTCAAGGTCCACGGGAAGTACCCTGTAGGTTTCTTGACAGACAGACAAATAGACAGCCAGACAGACAGACGGACGGACGGACGCACAGATAGACGGACGGATGGATGCACGGATGGACGGACGCACAGACAGACAGACGGACGGCCGGACGGACAGACAACGAAGTGAGCAAAATAAACTACACCATCAAATTACCCGAAAAAATAAACTAGCAAAAAGTCTATGAACGCGCACTATCGTTAATCGAACAGTATCGTTAATAAACAGAAATAACAAAAATTTCGACTATTGTATTATTTATGTATCAAATCAAAGCATCAACAAAAATAACAACATAATTATTTAACTTATTTATTAACACTTCGTAGGTATTCGATGGGAACAACAAAATCATTTGATATGTTAAATTTATCATCATATCGATGTGGTCCTATTTAACATTAGTTGACTTGCTATTTTAACCATATTCAATGCATCGGTATTTTTAGCGCATGACGTAATCGGTCGCAATCGGTAGGTATAATGTCGTCCACGCGCGTTTTGGACCGCGCGCCCGCTTCGAAATTTAATTTCCTGGAATCTTCGCGCTACCTACTTAAGTACCTACTGCAGCTACTTAGAACGTAGGTATAGGTCCTAACTATAATAATATGTATTTTTTGATTTAATAATATTTTTTTATTTAAAATAGTTAAGTTTTAGTATCGCAGTTAATCAACAAACTTTAATATGTGTTAAATTAACAGGTTAATAAATAAATTGGTCACCTCTAGTGTGGAAGTCCCTACAAAAGACCTATGTCTAGCAGTGGACGTCTATTGGTTGATGATGATGATGAATCATCACTAACTGTAACGGTGAAGGAAACATCGTGAGCAAACTTGCATGCCTGAGAGTTCTCTATATTATAATGTTCTCAAAAGTATGTGAACCACTTCAGTTTCGCAACCCATTTGGCTATGTCGGTTACTTTAGTTCTCTTACGTATCTCCTCATTTCAGATTTGATCACGTAGTCGTAGAGGATTTCCAAGCAAAGCTCTCTCCATCGCCCTAGTATATCAAGGTATGTACCTACTTCAAAAGTATTAAAAATCTCAGTCAAGGCACCGATAGTCAAAAATAAATCCGAAAACCTAAGTTGTTAAGCTAACACACAAAATCCATCACAATTAGACTGTTTCCGAACCTGATTTCTTTTGGATCTGCCTGCCGCATTCACTAGCCCCCCTCGACCCCCATACAGGCATAGGGGGTGAGCGTCGGTCGGGGGGTGGGTTAGACGCTAAACGGGTGCGCCTCCAATTTACATTTATGAACTCCTGTAACAGATTCCAGAATGTTTACTCTCGATAATTAAAATCTTCTCTAGGTGTTTGGTTGTGGAAAATTCTTATTGCTCCTCAAGGTTACATGACTGCGCAAAAAATATTTCCAGGGTTATGTATGTATGTACGTAGGTCGTAGGTGCGTAATGCGTATGTAAGTTGGAATAAAGTTCCAACATAACTCCTAAATCCCTGAACAGATTTGGATGTACATACTTAGAAATTAGAATCCTTAGACCATCATCCCGAGTGCTATAAATAATTTTTATTTTCATTCAATATGGCAGGGGCACCTGCCCTACCATATTGAATTAAAAAAAAATATCCTTATCCTAATCCTAATCCATACTAATATTATAAATGCGAAAGTGTGGATGTTTGGATGTTTGTTACTCAATCACGCAAAAACTACTGGACGGTTTTGGCTGAAATTTGGAATGGAGATAGATAATACCCTGGATTAACACGTAGGCTACTTTTATCCCGGAAATTCAAAGAGTTCCCGCGGGATTTTGAAAAACGTAAATCCACGCGGACGAAGTTGCGGGCATCAGCTATATGTTTAACTAGATGATGCCCACAGCATTGCCCGTGTGGATAGAGGTTTTTTAAAAATCCCGTGCATAGAATACCACATTTTTAATTTTAATTTAATTATTCAGAGTAGTACTTAGGTACTTAATTTTTGTAACGAAGTTAGCAAGAGGTTTTAAAACTAAAAGCATTTAAGGTAATAGATTATAGAACCATTGAATTGAAGAGCTATTAATAAATTTATTGTAGTTCATTACTAAATTGATCATTCAGAAGCTGATTAAAAATCACTAACTAAATAGTTGGCGTCCTATTTAGTTAGTGATTTTTAATCAGCTTCTGAATGATCAATTTAATAATGAACTACAATTAATTTATTAGTAGCTTTGGGTTCAAGCGACGGAAGATTACGCGAAAGTAGTTCGAATTCCAAACACTAGTGTCGTAAGTTAACCCGTACCACCCAACCTGGAGCCCTCGCAAATTGCCTCTTAATATGTGAAGCTTCGAGTTTGGAGCGCGGCTCGCGACTCTGTGGGTCTTTGAATACTGGTGGTGCGAGTAAGTAGGTACCTTTCACGATCTTGGCAGTTGGCGCGTCACTTTCCCCGCTCTAGCGCGTTTTTTCGAACGTAACTACTTTACGATTACATCAAAATCGCATGCGGATCGTTCCGCGTGCTCCCGCACTTGTGAATCGGAACGCAATGTATGTAATGTAAATGTGTAAAGTTAAAAGTACTTACTACGCTGCCTGTGCTATGTTTATCATGTAAAAGGTAACTGCCGGTCGTTATCCGTTCGTTATTAGAGATACAGTTTGTGAATAGCATATAGGCGGATCGGATATTGGAGCTGATTTGGTAACACACAATGTGGCTAATTCTACTGTACATACCTAATACAACCCCTAAACTGAAACTAAACTGACACTTTGGCTCACTCCACTTCAATGGAAACACTTGCCGCTTTTCACTGCTATTCTCCGCTCCACTCCGCTCAGCTCTGCGTCCATAGAAACGCACCCTAAATCTCGTGCTACCCTTTTCCACAGGGAAAGCAATATATTTAGCCCGGTCATTTTAGTTTAATTTAGAGATTAGGTCAGGTATTAGATTAGCCACATCTAGGGTGTATAAAGTTGAAGGTTCTACAACTTTTTTCGCATCGGGCTGAAATTTGACATGCAGGTTAGATTTTGATAGACATCTAGTTAGACATTGATAGACATCCGCTAAGAAAGGATTCTTGAAAATTCAACCTCCAAACCCACTTCAATACATTTGCACCATGTCAGAGGGGCATGGTGCGAATGCACTGAAGTAGGTAGACCGGTAGGTCTTCGTACTGAAAAGAAAGATAGAGTTTTAAAGTCTAAATAAAAAACACGAAAGGTTCCGCAACGTCGTACAAGAAATCTCAAATCAGTAAAAAAGTAATTTGCTAGCTGTTAATGACATACAGCGCCATCATGATATTGTGAAAATTTGGTCCGGAACACAAATCTTTACTTTTGTGATAGTGTAACCACAAATTCACTTCCCTTTTCTTGACAGACACGACAGACAGACAGACGACGAAGTGATTCTATGAGGGTTCCATTTTACTTTTTAGGTACGGAACCCTAAGAAAAGCTTTGAAATTAAATCAGTAACGACAAAATACTGGTTCAAAAACAAATTATAATAAATGGGTATACTTAAATCGTTTGAAATGTTTAAAATCTTTTGAAATACACAAAAAGTGCGTGGCACGTTTAAAAAGACACAAAAAACGCCTTGTTTAAAATTTAAATAGGCCTGCCTCATTGACAAAAAAATGCTAATGCTCGCAAGACAAAGGCCGCGAAGTTTATGGCTGCCCCGAGAAGCTAAACTAAAGACTTTCAACATTGAAGTATTAGCTTGCCCGCCCTGACTTCGCTCGGGTGGAATTCTCTAATCCTGAACCTGTGCAGTGCGTGATTTTTCGATTTATTTGGTGGTACAGTTCTTACAATTCAACGTTGCATGAATTGTGTAGGTATTTGACTACATCAGAAATAAATTATTTCTCAGTGATTATTAAATAGAGGGTCTTCCAAAATACGTAAAATTCAAATTCCTTTATCGATTAAACTAAAAAAAGCACCTCAAATGATTGTGACGTCACACACCAGTGGCCCTACCGCGGTTGTTTGACAGCTACCTACAATGTCACGATCGCAATCATCTCTGATTGGTTAATGCTCGCTCACTATTGGCTACAATGCATTGTTGCAACAAGAATGGCACAAATTCAGCCAATCAGAACAATTGAGATTGTAATAATGATTGATGCAGGTTTTAGACAATAGCCCTGCGGTATATATTTCATAGAATCTCGGATACTAAGCGCGCGTTTCGACGTTTGATAAAAAGTTACTGATTTGACTAGTTGTCAAATACCATATTGCATTGCCGTTACGTATGGCGCGTGAAAAGGTAAATTTTACGCGTTATATGCTTGTGTGAGTGGACACATACGTTTAGACGCCACAGACTACACACTCTAGTAACGTGCCGCATTTCTTGGAGCACGTTCGGAGGTGTCAAAAGATATATTATAAACCACGTGCCAATATCTTTAGTACTCAACAGGTCGAGATGGCAATCGGGGTATGAGGCGAGGGGAGACGCCCCGCACATCGTACGTCACCCGGGTTAGCGCGGAGCTGTGCGGATGTGCGGGCGTCCCCGCCCCGATTGCCATCTCCACCTGTCGTGTACTATTACCTACAGGTGCTCCAAAAAATGCGGCGCGTTACTAGAGTTCATCATCATCATCATCATAATCAACCCATCGACGGCCCACTACTGAGATAGTTCTCCTCTCAGAATGAGAAGGGTTAGCAGAGTTGTCTGACGCCAGCTATACAAATTACGCAATCAAATGTTAAATACCATGACGTAACAACGAAATTTCCCAAGTGAATTTTCTTAGCTGTATAAAGTTACAGAAAGTTTTTGTAAGTTTGTTTAGTAGCAGTAAGTAATACTCGCAGCTTATGATTTTAGGATGTTACGACTTAGACCTTGTGAATTGTAACCTTGAATATTAAATTGTTTCGCCCACATCGTCTTTAAACGTTATTCTATAATAACATTTAGTAGATACTAGCTTATGCTCGCAACTTCGTCCGCGTGGACTACACAAATTTCAAACCCCTATTTATATATTTTTTTTATATTTTTTTTTTAATATATTTATTTATTTTATTGATCAAACATAGGTACACTTAAACATACTTACTTACGAGAACTAATACATAAAATACATAATAACAAAACCAATTTGTTAAGTAGGTAGGTATACAGAAAAATCGACTGTCCCTAAGCTAGGTATACACCTGTGTTTTAGGCGACAGCACTCTCCTTAAAATTGATGGTTCATTTTATATACAAAAGAAAAGGAATCTGCATGTAAGGTAGATATTATAAAATTTAACATGTTTACTATAATTATTAGATAACATCTATATATTTCACTCCCTTAGGGGTTGAATTTTCAAAAATCTTTTCTTAGCGGATGCCTACGTCAAAATAGCTATCTGCATGCCAAATTTCAGCCCGATCTGTCTAGTAGTTTGAGCTGTGCGTTGATAGATCAGTTAGTCAGTCAGTCAGTCAGTCACCTTTTCCTTTTATATATTTAGAAGATTTAGAGTATAGGTATGCAAATTCCACAATCCACATACCATCTCTTAAATTACTTTTGGCTACTGCAGTCTTGTTTTCTGTACTTGGTATAGTACGCGACAGGTTGAGATGGCAATTGAGGTATGGGGCGGGGGGGGGGCGCCCCGTACCGGGTTCTACCGAATCATTCGCACCGGGTTTGCGGGTGGGCTGTGCGGGTGTGCGGGGAGTTCCCTCTCCGATTGCCATCTCGACCTATCGTCGACTATAGGTACCTAAATAATTCACAAAGTACCTGGGTACTTTGAGATAATCCCCTTCCCATATGGAAGAGTTTCACGTTAAAAAAAAAACCCGGCCAAGTGCGAGTCAGGCTCGCGCAATGCGGGTTCCGTACTACAGTCGTATTTTTTCGACATTTTGCACGATAATTCAAAAACTATGATGCATAAAAATAAATAAAAATCTGTTTTAGAATGTACAGTTGAAGACCTTTCATGTGATACCCCACTTGATATAGTCACTCACTTCGAAAGTTGATAATACCATGACCACACTTTAATTTTTTTTTGTGTGATCTAACCCTAAATTCACGGTTTTCAGATTTTTCCCCAAATTTCAGCTATAAGATCTACCTACCTGCCAAATTTCATGATTCTAGGTCAACGGGAAGTACCCTGTAGGTTTCTTGACAGACAGACGGACAGACAGACAGACAGACAGACAGACAACAAAGTGATCCTATAAGGGTTCCGTTTTTGCTTTTGAGGTACGGAACCCTAGTAACAAACATTTTGTAAATCTAATAGCCAGTACTATAGGTAAGTCTTTATTTTCCTAGTTTCACTTTTTCTGTTGAGAATTACAATTTACTTTCAAGGAATACGCAATGTTTTGTCTTTGCTGTTTACATGTGTTTATCCGTGTGCCACATTAGAGCGCCAGTGCTTGTGTAAACCCTTCTCATTATAAAAGTAGGCTTTTGTCCTGCGGGAACGTAATAGAGCATTATACTCCGTCTAGCGTGTACTGTGGCTGCAGTATCAAATTGCTTTAGCTTTTTAATTACTTTTTATTTGAGACGTCAATTATGGCGCGTCCGTTTTATAGTTTTTAGCCTCGTTCAGATTATTATCACTAGTTCAACTAACCTTATGTGCTGTTTTTAGTTTTATAACAAAGAAAATGTATAAAAGAGAAAATATATGGGCTGTACCTATTCCAAATATAATGTTTTACCTATATTATAAAAAAATGTAGTAAATGGGTGTTTGTTAAAAATAATGGTTTTTTGAATAGGGTCAAATATAGCAAGTTCAACTTATTAACAGTTATTACTTTAAGTTTATTTTTATGAAAAACGTAATAGTAATTGTAGATAATATATATTATATATAGGATATAGGCAGGTATTTTAAAAATCCCGTGGTAATTCTTTTCGAGATAGAATGTAACCTATGTATTAAGTTAGGGACTAGGGTATTAGCTATCTCCAGCCAAATCGGTTCAGACATTGTGGCGTGAAGAAGTAACTAACATACAAACTTTTACATTTATGTACTATAGCTTATGCTCGCAACTTCGTCCGCATGGACTACACAAATTTTAAACCCCTATTTCGCCCCCTTAGGAGTAGAATTTTCAAAAATCCTTTCTTAGCGGATGCCTACGTCATAATAGCTATCTGCATGCCAAATTTCAGCCCGATCCGTCCAGTAGTTTGAGCTGTGCGTTGATAGATCAGTCAGTCAGTCAGTCAGTCACCTTTTCCTTTTATATATTTAGATTAAGATTATTTCATGTTTGATAACATAAAAAAATTACGCTCTGAATTGCGAACCTCTTCTTTTTTGGAAGTCGGCTTAGCATGGGCGTTGATAACTCTGGATAAAACATATAATAAGTACCTACCGTCTTTATCTAGGTACTGAATATCTTGTCAGAGACTTCATCCTTGAGGATTTCTAATAAGTAATAACTTTTACGTAAGCTGTGGTAGCCCAGTGGTTAGGACGTCCGCCTTCCAATCGGAGGTCGGGGGTTCGATTCCGGGCACGCACCTCTAACTTTTAGGAGTTATGTGCGTTTTTAAGTTATTAAAATATGACTTGCTTTAACGGTGAAGGACTTAAAACATCGTGAGGAAACCTGCATGCCTGAGAGTTCTCCATAATGTTCTCAAAGGTGTGTGAAGTCTGCCAATCCGCACTTGGCTAGCGTGGTAGACTATGGCCAAAACCCTTCTCACTCTGAGAGGAGACCCGTGCTCTGTAGTGAGCCGGCGATGGGTTGATCATGATGATGATGAATAACTTTTGACTAGGCATGCGTAATACGCGACTCCTTTGAGTTTATAGGTATAACTACATGTTATATGTTAATACCTGAACTGTCTCTAGGGCGAATTAATTATACGAGATCTTCAATTGAATCCCTTCCCCGTGAAACGAACGCACCTGCCCCGCGCCCCCTTATCCGACCATCTTTGAAGCATTATTATAGTCTTCGCAAAGGCCCGAACATACCTATCCACAGATGTCACCGACGCAGCTTCCAACTTGTGTCGCGATCAATCCGCGTTCCCCGTTCGGACAAAGAAATGAGATTGAAATCGACGGACGGGTCCCTCGACCGGTCGGGCAACTGCTGGTTCGTGTACTGCGCTGAGCAACTGATCTGTTGATTGGTCGAGTTGTGTACGTGGCGGCTTAATTTACGGTGTTGAAGATAATAGGTGCCGTTAAATTTGCTGTAATGGTGCCCTTTTTGGAGACTTTTTATATTGTTGGTCAGGCCGTCTCGCTTGTAATGAGGTTGATAGCTGTTGTTAATTAGGTATTATCTTGGATTAATTTATTATCTCTCTCCGCGTTTTTTTCGTGATCGAATGAAATGAGGAGGAGAACCACTAGGCACGAGGCAATCACAGCTTCATGTATAGAAATGGCACACGAAAAAACACTTGACTAGGCCATGGCCGACTCGATGACTGAGGCTTTAGGACCAAGGATGAAGTTTACGACGTAACAAACTCGCGACTTCGTCCCCACACACATTTTCTGTGCCCTCTGTACCCGTAGTACAAGATTTTAGGTATGTCTCACCAAACCAAACCAAATTCGAGAGTCGAAATACTTCCGCGTTACAGTAAAATGGACCTAAGCAGCCTTGAATTGAAGTCAAATATTCAATTGCACTGATTTTAATTTCGCAATGTTTCCGTTTGGAGCGCTGGCTGTAGAAGTGTAGACAAACTTGAGCTTAAACAAGGCATTTAAGATCCAGTTTACTGTAACGCGGAAGTATTTCGACTCTCGAATTTGGTTTGGTTTGGTGAGACGTAAAATCTTATACTACGGGTACTGTGCCCTCTGGCCTCGTCAAGATCGTTTTAGCGGCTGACCCGTGAAAAGAAAACAGATACAGTAGTTTGAGCTGTGATTTGATAGATCAGTCAGTCAGTCAGTCAGTCATTCAGTCAGTCACCTTTTCCTTATATATATTTAGATTTTTAATATTTTTAATAATTTATTTATTCTTCAAATTTACATAGGAAGCGCTAGGCGCTACTGAAACGATAATAGCTGAGTTAGTTAAATAAACCGACCAAGTGCGAGTCAGGCTCGCGCAACGAGGGTTCCGTACTACAGTCGTATTTTTACGACATTTTGCACGATAATTCAAAAACTATGATACATAAAAATAAATAAAAATCTGTTTTAGAATGCACAGGAGAAGACCTTTCATTATGATACCCCACTTGATATATACAGTGGCGTGCAGGTCATAGAGGCATAAATGCACTGCTTACCCCAGTTGTAATAGCTCAATGCATATTTTTTATTATGTCCTGCATGTATACAGGTTCCTACCTAACTAATGCCTACCCTGGCTTCGAACACTGTGCACGCCACTGGATATATAGTTATCTAACTTAGAAAATTGAAAATACTAATTATTAGTTCATGACCACAATTAAATTTTTTTTGTGTGATATAAACACAAACTCACGTTTTTCAGATTTTTTCCCCGAATGTCTGCTACAAGACCTACCTACCTACCAAATTTCATGATTCTAGGTCAACGGGAAGTACCCTGTAGGTTTCTTGACTGACAGACAGACAGACAGACAACAAAGTGATCCTATAAGGGTTCCGTTTTCCTTTTGAGGTACGGAACCCTAAAAAACTGTGTTACAGCTATTTATGTGTTATGCTGTTACTTGTGAGGGGAAGCAGTATATGATGACAATGAATTATTTTCAAATATAATTTTGTTCTTTACATGTAAAGCTTAATGTAAATAGTGGGCGAAAAGCTTTATCGATCTCGTCATGGCCTGCCCTTTACATTGGTAAATAGTACCTACACCCCTCTGTTCATTTTATTGAAAGCCTTATTTCTATATCAGCAGAATTGAAATTCAATTGACAACGCGTTTCCAGTACCTACTATGTTTTTTGCCGTTGCTCGTTCAGTTACTGAGGCTTTTTAATTTTTTTTAAATTATTAGTACCACAGAAATGAACTTGTACAAGTACCTACGCTGGAATAGGTGTCCCGATTGGTGACGCACCATGAGTATACCGAGAATTAAAATTAACACTTAGAATATAAAACCGGTCAAATGCGTGGCGGGCCACGCGCAATGTATAGGGTTCCGTAGTCACAATCTTCGAAAAATAGATATAACTCCTTAACCTGTGAACCCTACTTAGCCATGATAGTTTTCCTTGTAAAAATTGTTGTTAAAATTGATTATATATACTACTGCTGTGAATTTTTTCACGTTCCTATATACTACCATTTTGCTTATAGGGGGGGGGGGGGGGGGGACACACACTTGAAGTTAGCACTTTAAAACATCATATTTTACAAACGGATCTAGAAATCGAAAAATGATGTTCCCACATCCACAGTATTTTTAAAAGACCTATTCAACGATACCCCACACTAAGGGGTAGACGAGAAAAAAAAATCATCCCCACTTTACATGTAAAGGAGCTACCCTAAAAAAATATTTATCACAATTTTATTTCACCACTTTGTCGGCGTGATTAATATTTATATCCTTGCCAAATTACAGATTTCTAGCACTAAGAGTCTTTGAGATTAACCGAGGATGGACGGATGGACAGACAGACGGACGGACTTGGCGAAACTATAAGGGTTCCTTGTTTACTACGGAACCCTAAAAACGTCTCAGTGGGGTTGTGTTGAGTCGAGGTTACGAGGACTTCAAAATTAGAATATGGAGTTTGTGTCAAATAATCTTCGTTTGACACTATGTAAACAGTGTATTATCACTAACATTCAGTGTGATTTAGTTCCGAGAACGGCAGTACGCTCACATGACGCTCACTGCTGCTTAAAACCGGTCAAGTGCGACTCTGACTTCACACGAAGGGTTCCGTACCATCGTACAAGGTAAACCTAACTTTTATGTAGAACACTGCAAGTTACTGACGGTCTGCGCCATCTACATGTGATGTAACCACAAATTCACTGTTTTGGATTTTTTTTAACTTGTGCTATAAGACCTACCTACCTTAAAGTACCCTATAGATTTTCTTGACAAACACGACGGATAGACGGATAGATGGACAGACAGACAGACAACAAAATGATACTATAAGGGTTCCTTTTTTTCTTTTTAGGTAGGCACGGAACCCTAAAAATGGGCCAAAATGGCGAAAATCGAGTTGCTTCAAAAATCTGTCGGCAGTCGCAAGTCCAGCGTAGGTACTTGTTTTAGAAGAGGTCAGTGATTAGTACGCAGTTTGTTTGAGTGATTGCTAACTTTATATCGATACTAGCTGATCCCCGCGGCTTCGCCCGCGTAGATTTAGGTTTTTAAAGATCCCGTATAGCCTATGTCACTCAGGAATAATGTAGCTTTCTACTGGTGAAAGAATTTTTAAAATCGGTTCAGTAGTTCTAAAGATTACCCCCTACAAACAAACTTAACGACATTACCTCTTTATATAATACTAGCTGATCCCCGCGGCTTCGCCCGCGTAGATTTAGGTTTTTAAAGATCCCGTATAGCCTATGTCACTCAGGAATAATGTAGCTTTCTACTGGTGAAAGAATTTTTAAAATCGGTTCAGTAGTTCTAAAGATTACCCCCTACAAACAAACTTAACGACATTACCTCTTTATATAATACAACGGGCCGTGCAGCAGAAATCGTAATATTTTAATTTCGCCATAACTTCAAAACCAAACGTCCAATTTTAATCATTCAAAGACCAAATATTATCTCCATAAACTGTTCTTAGTGATGAAATCATTTATTTTGATAAGGATTAATAGCATGAGTAAAATAAACGCGTTTAAATGTAGTCCAAAAAAAATTCAAGATTTTTAAATAAAAAAATGGTTGCTGTGCCTCACTCGACATAGATGGGTATAGTGTGTCGCGGACTTTTTTGTAGATATTTATAAGATCTACAATTAATTAGAACATTTTATGGTTCTATCTTTTATAGTTTAGGCAGCGTACGCAAAATAAGTAACTTTTCTGGTTGATTTTTTACACCTTGTGTCCGAAAAACCCAAATATCTTACGGAACCCTATTTTTTTCCAAAATAAAATATAGCCTATGTTACTCGTGGATAATGTAGCTTTCGAATGGTGAAAGAATTTTTAAAATCGGTCCAGTAGTTTTTGAGCCTATTCAGTACAAACAAACAAACAAACAAACAAACAAACAAAGTTTTCCTCTTTATAATATTAGTGTAGATAAGCTTTTACGGTTATTATGGCCTTTCCGCTAAATTCTGTCTATGGCTTCATCAAATTAATTATTGAATCAGTGGTTTATGCTATATTTGGAAACTCATTAGTTGAGAACTATAAAGACAATAATTTGATATTTAAATTTCAAATAAGTATTATAATATGCTATATATACTTAGATCTAATCTAATTTTTTCTTGGAACAGAATGGTAGACTATGGCCAAAACCCTCACTCTGAGAGGAAACCCACGCTCTGTACTGAGCCGGCAATGGGTTGATCATGATGAAGATACATAGTTAATTTACTTATATGTTTATTGCTTGTAGAGTGGTAAGAACCCGCAGCCGCAACCTCATTAGACCAGACTCAATGCAATTTGTGAATTAGCAAACCAGTCATGTAAAAGTAGGTATAATGTAAGTGTACATATTTCGGCTAGTCGATGAACTCGCGCCAGACGCCGTCAGTCTAGACTGTACATTGCACCGAGTTTGATCGTGACGGACATTTTACCTTCGCGTGAACCCAAATCCTAGCTTGAATGGGTTTTACAAAATGGTACCAATTTCGACGTAGGTAGCTACACAAAAATTTAACTAAAATTGGACAGGGTTAAAACAGTGCAGGATTTATAAAATAGGCAAAGTAACTAGGCAAAGTTCATACTTTATACGTATTTTTGTAATGTAAATACAAATTCGTAGGCTTACATGTGTGATTTCTATATTGTTGAAGAAATAACACTTTTTATTTTTTTCCCGTGGGAACTCAAAGAGTTTTTTAGAAAACCGAAACTTAAGTGAATGAAGTCGCGGGCATCATGTAGTTATCTATAAAAAGGAGATACTAACTGACTAGGGTTTGTATCACAGTTTTCTGTATAACGTAGAGTCTAGACTCGAGACCTTGACTAAGAAATGTTTTCAGAAACACCCAAGCGAAGCGGGGCTGACTGAGATTTTAAAAAGAATGCTTTTCTATTAAACATTGTCATGTCTACATTACTCTTTAAATTACAATAAAACACTTAATCCATATCCATACTAATCTAAATATATAAAAGGAAAAGGTGATGACTGATCTATCAACGCACAGCTCAAACTACTGGACGGATTGGACTGAAATTTGGCATGCAGAATATTGCAGATAGCTACCTATTATGACGTAGGCATCCGCTAAGAAAGGATTTTTGAAATTTAACCCCTAAGGTGGTGAAATAGGGATTTGAAATTTGTGTAGTCCACGCGGTGACATAGGCTATATTCTTTTTTCAAAAAAAATTAGAGATCCCTGCGAAAATTATAATAAGCTACCCGTGCGAAGCAGGGGCGGGTCGCTAGTGATTAATAATATTGTCATTCAAAAGAAGTGTTACAAGAACAAGTAATTACGAATATTTATTTCCGTTTCCCCATGATCTACATAAAGGTCGAAATATCTAGATTCAGATAATATTTACAATTCTCGAAACCCGCCAAGTTTATATGATCAACGATTATTCTGGTGTTAATAGGTACGTTGATAAAAATGTGTGAATGGTGACAATGCTGTTTTTAACCAACTTCAAAAAAAGGAGGAGGTTCTCAAATCGTCGTTTTTTTTATGTTTTATGTATGTTCCCCGATTACTCGAAGACGCCACCGATTTTAAAAATTCTTTTTTTGTTTGAAAGGATATACTTCAAAGTTGGTCCCATATAAATTTGGTGAAGGTCTGATGAATATCTTCGAAGATAGATAATGGAACTCCTCAACGGAAAAGAGTAAAATTCTCGCGATCAGTGTAATAGCTTAGTAAACAGTAGATTTTTAACCAGTCATAGCATAGCATATTTTAATACCATGGCATGGGGTCACTAAAAATTGTGAAATAAATTTTTTTTACAAAAAAAAAAAAAAAACCGATTTCAATACCTAACCACAAACACTAAAAATTAAAAAATGATTTAATTTTTTACCGAATATATTATGTATAATAATAATAATAATAATAATAGTATGATGCAACATGCAGCATGCGAAATGCACCGCCCGCCCTCCCACTGCTAACCATGCAGGAAAAAGCAGTCACCAGGCAAGCAATACGCACCACCACAGTTAGCAGTGGGAGGGCGGGCGGTGCATTTCGCATGCTGCATGTTGCATCATACAGATTCGACCTGTTTCAGCGGATTATAGCGAATTAAGCTTTTGGTTCATTGTATATCATGGACTTTCGCAAAGTAACGCCTGCTTCTATACAACATTTCACTTTCCCAAACGTCCGTTAAGAATCTCTGCTTCAATTTATTATACCTAACTAGCTTATGCTCGCGACTTCGTCCGCGTGGACTACACAAATTTCAAACCCCTATTTCAACCCCTTGGGGATTGAATTTTCAAAAATCCTTTCTTAGCGGATGCCTACGTCATAATAGCTATCTGCATGCCTCGACCCGATCCGTCCAGTAGTTTGAGCTGTGCCTTGATAGATCAGTCAGTCAGTCAGTCAGTCACCTTTTCCTTTTATATATTTAGACTATCTACCTAAGTAACTAGTATATTTGAAATTTACCTGTACAAAATATCTCCTTGGAGAGCGAAGAGTCTATTACGTGTTGATTCATTCCTTTGTTACGAAACTTTGGCGGTAATTCTATTAATGTTAGTGCTCTTAAGAAATTTGGAATGATCTTAGTTAATTTACGTACGCCGTATCTGCCTATTTTAATCTTACTAGCTTATGCCCGCGATTTCGTCCGCGTGGACTACACAAATTTCAAACCCCTATTTTACCTCCTTAGGGGATGAGTTTTTAAAAATCCTTTCTTAGCGGATACCAATGTCATAATAGCTATCTGCATGCCGAATTTCAGCTCGATCCGTCCAGTAGTTTGAGCTGTGCGCTGATAGATCAGTCAGTCAGTCAGTCACCTTTTCCTTTTATATATATAGATTGAAGACTGACAAGTAATTACTTAGTTGTTTAAGAAATATATGAATGTGCAACTGTTTTCTTCCCTACTCGCATAATGTAATTGTATCTAGGAAAACTAACATGTACATTGTACATCTATGATTTATATAAAACTAGCTGATGCCCGCGACTTCGTTACGGTGGATTTAGTGGGAACTCTTTAATTTTTCGGGATCAAAAGTCTTGCCTATGTTCTTCCCCGGGATGCAAGCTATCTCTGTACCAAATTCCATCAAAATCGGTTAAACGGATGGGCCGTGAAAAGATAGCAGACAAACAGACAGAGAGAGAGACAGACAGACACACTTTCGCATTTATAATATTACTATGGAGTATGGATTAAATTAAATATTTTCACATACGAGAATATATCCTACACCCCTAATTTAGAAAGCAGACATTTCGACCGCTGCGCCAGACGGCGTCACAAGCTTATTGATTTTCATAAGGCTGGCTATAAACTCATATTACCGTGAGTATATTTCCCTGTAAGCCCGCTACTTAAGTAGGTATTTGTGTGTATAATATATATTTGTCATCTACTAATGCGCGGTTATAGCTTAGCGGTAGGACGTCCGCCTTCTAATCGGAGGTCGGAGGTCCGATCCCGGGCACGCACCTTTAACTTGAATGGCCTACTTACGCAACGTTCGTTGACCTCTAGGGTCAGTCAGATGTTTTATTTGCAATATATGGTAAACTTTTAATAATAATAATAATAACTGTAATAAGTACGGTCTCCTGGATGAGAGGCTGCCGTATTACAAGTACACACCGGTGCCGGTACTCGAGCGCGACGGAGTCCGGCTCTATTGGGACCGGTCCATCATCACGGACAGGACTATTCTAGCGAATAAGCCTGACATCGTGGTGGTGGACCGGGCACAGTCGAGGGTGTTTTTGGTGGACATCACCATTCCGTATGACGAGAACCTCGTGTGAGCTGAGACGGAGAAAAAGCGCAAGTATCTCGATCTGGCTCACGAGGTTTCCGACATGTGGCATGTGGAGTCCACTGAAATCATCCCAATCGTCATATCTGCGAATGGGTTGATCCCAGTCAGCCTCGCTCAACATCTGAGGCGACTGGGTTTCCGTGGCAGTTCGCTCGCAGCCAGGATGCAAAAAGCGGTCTTGCTGGACTCGGCTAGGATAGTCCGCCGATTTCTTCACCTGTCGCCCTGACCCCCGGCCGTTTGGTCTCCCCTGCCGGGGTGTAATCCTCCGCCCGGTACAAATATGTATGTATGTAATGTTTATGTAGGTTTATTTATTTTTATGTATGTAAGTATATTATAACTCTTTTGGCTTTTATATGTATCTATTTTGTACGCGGGCGTGAGAGTAGATGTATATCCATAATAATAATAATAAAAACCTTTTATTCAGCCAAATTTACAAATAGGTATAAACAGGTAGGGTGCCGTAGTCCCTGGGGAACCAAGGAGCCGACCAGTGTCCATGCTCCTTGGTTCCCCAAGACCCAGGCACCCACTTCTTAAAACTAGCTTACTGTCTATCTTGGCCGAACGGGGCGCTGCCTCAGCTTATTGCTGCAGTCGGTCGACTGCAGCGCTGATTTTCGGGCATGGCCCCCAGTGATACAAAATACCTACCTATAGGATTTTTAATAGATTTTTTCGCGTTTCTTTTTGGTGTTATCATAATATCAGTAATCATCAGTAGTATCTATCACATGTCTTCGGTTTTGTTAGCGTTCTGGGCACACCCTGTATACCTATAGGCTATGGCATAGGCTTCTACCTATCATCATCATCATCAACCAATAGACGTCCACTGCTGGACATAGATCTTTTGTAGGGACTTCCACACGCCATGGTCTTGCGCCGCCTGGATCCAGCGGCTCCCTGCGGGCTGCGACTCGTCTGATGTCGTCCGTCCACCTAGTGGGTCTTCCAACGCTGCCTATAGCATGCCATACCTTATAGCATACCTACCATAATACCCACTATAGGTATACCGTACATCTATATATATATATATATAAAAGGAAACGGTGACTGACTGACTGACTGACTGATCTATCAACGCACAGCTCAAACTACTGGACGGATCGGGCTTAAATTCGGCATGCATATAGCTATTATGACGTAGGCATCCGCTAAGAAAGGATTTTTGAAAATTCAACTCCTAAGGGGGTGAAATAGGGGTTTGAAATTTTGTAGTCCACGCGGACGAAGTCGCGAGCATAAGCTAGTCTGTATTAATAAGGTCGTGACTCTACTTCTCTACATTTATTTAATTGCAGAATGCAATAAGTATAAGTCTCTACAATTCCTTGAAAATTGATTTACCTATTTTATTTTCCCAATAAAAAAGTGTAAGCCGCGTAAAATCGTCGACTTAGTGGAAGTTGAAGCTCAATACCTCTATTCTGAAAACTGCAGTGCAATTTTCGCTCGTTGGAAATGAAATCCATACAAAATTATTATCCCAGTTTCGCGAATCGAAAAATATGAGCAATTTCACTGCCATTGTGTCTGCAATATTACTTACTAGGTGATGCCCGCGGCTTGGCTCGCGTGGATTAAGGTTTGATAAAAATTAGCCTATGTCCTTCCCCGGGATGCAAGCTATCCCTGTACCAAATTTCTTCAAAATCGGTTCAACGGATGGGCCGTGAAAAGCTAGCAGACAGACAGACAGAGACACTTTCGCATTTATAATATTAGTATGGATTAGATTAAATGATGCCCGCGACTTCTTCCGCGTAGATTTAGGGTTTTAAATATTCCCATGGGAACTCTTTGATTTTCCCGGATAAAATTTAACCTATGTTCCCGGGACGTAAGCTAACTCTGAGCAACCATACAAAATCGAATAAGTATTTACACACACAAAGGCACATTTTCCATTTAAAATTATTGTGTTGATTACACTTACACTATAATATCTATACATTTAAATGGATAGACTAACTGACTGATATTATGACCAGAAACTTGATTTTGTATGAAGGTTATCTCTACCTATATCATGATTCATGAGGTAGACTCAAGCAATGCTGGGGCGGGTGACCTAATTAATCCACACTTAATATAACAACCGGCTAAGTGAGAGTCAGGCTCCCGCAACGAGGGTTCCGTACTACAATCGTATTTTTTCGACATTTTGCACGATAATTCAAAAACTATTATGCGTAATAGTTTTTGAATTATCGTGTCAGCAAATGTCAGCTATAAGATCTACCTACCTGTAAAAATTTCATGATTCTAGGTCAACAGGAAGTAACCTAGGTTTCTTGACAGAGAGACAACAAAGTGATCCTATAAGGGTTCCGTTTTTCCTTTTGCGATACGGAACCCTAAAAATGCGAAAGTATGTCTGTCTGCCTGCTAGCTTTTCACTTTGGCACAGAGATAGCTTGCAGCGCGGGGAAGAACATAGGTTACTTTTGTCCCGGAAAAATTAAAGAGTTCCCACGGGATTTTTAAATAAAAACCTAAATCCACACCGAATAAATCGCAGGCTTCATTTATTTGGTACAGCTTGCGACCCGGGGAGTCTATTTAGTAGTATTATTATTCCGGAAAATTAAAGAGTTCTCAATAAACCCAAACAGTTTAAGAAAAACCGAAACTTACATGGATGAAGTCATTATATAGGTAAATAATTTAAATTCTTACCCAAGAAATTAAAATTAAAAAAATGTAACCTTTATTTTAATTTCGTCCTTACTTGATTTACTATAATTTTATTGCGGTTTTAGGCCAGTACAGTGGTTCTTAAACTTTTTTCTCGTTGCCCACTATTCAGAAATTATGCCCATAATGATATATTATGTTAATATTTAAGTATTAAGGAACAAATTGAGATTTGATAGACAGTTTATTTTACAACGTGCATACGTTATCTTGTTAGTTTGGTACAAATGTTGTTTTTTTATCAAAGGACAAATTCTTGTTTAAATTAACGCAAGGAGGTTCATTCAAATTTCATTAGAGGTCGACACGAAATCTTGCTTGATTCGTAAAGATGTCTCGTTATTTTTTTGTTGCCTTATAAGTCTTGTAGGTACCTCGATTTCTTATAGAGACAGGTGTTGAATACATTATTGAACTTATTTATATTATACGATAACGATATCCTTCGAAATTGTTAAGACTAAAATATGTTTAACCACAAAATTTATGTAATGTGAATAATATCGGTTCAAAATATTCAACTTTTTAATGAAATTTGTATGCCCAAAGTGTATATTGTAAGATATAGAAAATAAGCATCTGTTTGTTATAAAAGATTATATTTTAAATTGTAATATTGATTAATGAACTTTATTAAGACTTATATATGATTTTCGAGTAAAATGGGTATTAATCGCACGGCATACGGCCCATTATCACTCTCAGATCGTGTCGGTGGCTGTCAAAACACTTATCGAGTCGTTGACACTGCGAAACCGAAATGACATTGACAACTAAAAATAATGTTTTCAGCAGCTTGACGCTGTTATACTTACGTTACGTTGTTTGACGTACAATAACTATTTGTGCCTGTGATTAATACATACGTAATAATTTCTATTAATAATTCGACTAAGAGTATTGGTGTCATTGTGTGACAAATGATTGAAATTTGTAATGCGATAAAAATAACTTGGGGATGGTCATCCGATTCAAAATAAACTCAAACAATATTTATAATGATTGTTACTTTTATAGATAGATCGTCAGAAATCTGTTGATATCTGTCAATTCTTCAGATATCCTTTCTCATATAGTACAGTTTTCAGGAATTTTTAAAATATCTTGGAATTTTACTTATTTGTGACATATTGCAATTGAAAATACTGATAGGTGCTGGCTGCTGCCTAGTACTTGATACTTATTTCAGATTACCGAAACTATAGGTAGTCTAGCTTTAACAATTGTAAGTATATTTTAATTATATTCACATAGGCATATTCAGGCATTTTAATCCTTTGTTCTTGGTCAACGACCGATCAATGGCAGGTCATTATTGTTATAAAAATGTTACTACACCTTGTCACCAATAAATAGCACGACCGATTTTAAAAGATTGCCTTTTTAGGCTAAAGCAGAAATAATAGTATTGAATGCTATATGTGCTGAATACAAAGTATCCTTATATGATTGTAAGACTGGTCGGGAATTGAAGCTCTATCGGTGACTTTTTTTGACGGTTGCTTATATTTCGTCACTCCCTTACCATATATGGATTTTCTCTAATATAACGCATGGGCGGATTTAATAAGTTATGACATAGTCTATAATAATTATGCGTAGGTTTCACTGTTTTTCATTACTGTTAGAGTACTGACGTTAAACTTGTTGGGTTATATTAGCTTCACTCAAAATGCTTCTTTCAATCAAGAACGAATCTACTCCATCTAGTTGCAACGTAATACGTCTAGGTTTTATGTTAAGATCTGAACCGCATAGGTAATCTTTATTTCTTATAATTACAACTCTTACTTTTTAAAGCAGATAGGTATGTCTTTTTCTAACAAAATCATCTTATATTATATAATATCTAGTTAAGTGTTGTTGAATAGCAATACATAAAAAATTATAGTTCGATTTTCACATTTAACTATATAACAGATTGTGTAGTAACCGTATACCTCTCGCTTTACTTTATACACATACATTGAGTTCAATAATTATGGTATCAATGTATGCGTGAAAACATTTTTGCAATTTATTTAACGGAACGCTACGCTTACGCGCAAATGAGCCTGCCAATGGGGCCGATTCTCTAGTACACAATCTCTAAACTAAACTAAATTAACAGGTCTAAATCTAGTGCTTTCCTTTTCCGCAAGCAACATTATGAAAGGGATAGCAATAGATTTAGACGTGATATTTTAGTTTAGTTTAGAAATTGTGTACAAAGGAATTAGCCACATTGTCGGTGTATTTTTCACGTATTTAAAACCTTATCTATTTAGAATTAAATATATTTTGTTGTCTGCGCCTCCGTTCGCGGTGATTTTACCTCATCAGTCATCACATCATTTTTGTTTCTTACACATATATTTCTAGATAAAAAAAATAGTTTACGGACCCGAAATAAACCGTGAAATGGTAATTTACAAAGAGATCTACCTACCTATTTTCGCATTTATTTATATTTGTATGAATAAAATATACATATTATAATATGTTTTTATTGGAATGTATACAATGTAGTAGGTGAGATGAGTTTTTGATGGTTTCAGTTAAGTACATCATTATTTTCATCTGACCTATAAGCGAATTATAGAAAAGTATTTATATTTTAGTAAATACATAACAATTCAATGGTAGGTCGTATATTATATTTTATGAAATTTAAAGTAGGATATCAAAGTTCATTTCTAAGTACATATTTACGAAACGACAGAAACCTTTAAATCTTATTTAGATCACAATTTAAGTAGCTATAAAGCCGTTTAGTTAATAACCGTAAAAAGTTGATGGAACTGTCACTACATTTTTTCAATAACCACGGACTGGGCATTGCGGTGTGTGGGTATTTTGAACAAAACAATTGAATATAAGCCTTGTGGTTAATAGATAAAGTTTGTATTTGAGTAAGGTGCCGCCGTCCAAGCCTCGCGGCATATCGGTGCCACAGCTGTTCGTGTATTTTCGACTATCCTCGGTAGACTTCGTGCAACGTCTTTGTTCTCGTTGAGTCGTAATATTCATCACCACTGTTTCGTTTTCCAGCATTAATGTAAACAAACTACCTACCCATTCGGGAACTTGGCTGGTGATTAAAACCATAATAAAGTGAGTTATAGTAATTGTTAGTTAAACGGATTTGGGTTACTAATGGAAAGGATTACTAAGAGATTGCTTACATATTTATACACAAGCTGAAACCCGGCAACAACATATTAGGTAGGTATACCTACCTGCCTATTTTGAAACGTTATCCTAAAATTTAACCCTTCGTTCGCGGTGGCTCTGATAAAATATTTATCTTCCATCTTTAACTGTAATTTGTTTGGTGGGTAAATTTACACTGAACATAGGTAATTTTTTGTTAAAAATAAGATTAGAGAAGTCTAAAAGTTACAGAATGAAATAGGTAGGTACCTATGTTAGTTAAATTGGATGTAGTTATATTATGCTTATAATATTTTTTTGTGGGCTTAACGATGTTAAGTCATCATAATAATATAGCTTTTTCAATTGCAATTCAGTAGGAATTTATGAATTTATCGATTGTGTAACAACCAAGAATTGACGCGCTCTACACACGAACGCACTTTGAAACGGGAATAAAGAGGGGGAGAATGCATAAATGGCAATTACTCACGCAAAAAATCTTTACGTTTACCTACGCTAAAAATCCAAAGGTTACATGAAAATTGGAAGGTCAAAACTCACATATTTACATTTTAAAAGTTAAGCACCGGAAACCAAACTAGTTTTCATTTTTCATAGAACTTATCTTGACTTTAGGCAAATATTTTATCTAATATAGGTAGATACTAAAAATATTAGATTTAAGAAATACAAACTATCGTTTTTTAGCGATTTAAGTATCTACTCCCATTAGTAAGCCGTGAATAACTGTCTTTCATAAATCAGCCTCTCTCAGGTTAGGTAGGTACAAAACGTCATAATTGCACGTCGTATGTTACGTAACTAAAATATATAATATAGCATTCGCGCAAGCCATAGACATATTAACAGCTTGTTAGATGCTTACTAGGTTATTTTTTCACTTCTTTCATAGCTATTTTTATAAACTTTCTACAGACTTGCGTACGCCAATATATGGCTTTGGTACGTCACGGTGGGAAATATTTTTCTTTGACGGGGTTCTATCAAATCTAATGCAGAAGTACTACATGTAGGTTTTCTCTATAAAGTAGACCCACGTTAATAAAAGATTAATAGTAGATTTTCTTAACTAAAAGATGACTAAGATTCCATTTAAATTTTTGCACTATAACAAAAGTATCCGGCAAAAACAAAAGTCATTAACAACTGATTTACTAAATGAACAGGCTTAAACTTTATACTCTAAAGTCTAGTCTATAGGATATGAAATAAGATACTGCAGAACCGTAAAGCGGAGACTAGTTTGTGTGGGTACTGTAACATGCGGTCCATATTGAGAGAGCTGCGCATGTGTGGGTGGATTGTACCTATTTGAGACGTGTAATACATTTTACTAACATCGTTCACTGCGTAAATGTGTTGCATCTATCTTTTTCAATCGGTTGAATAATTTTAAAACCCCAAAATAAAGTGATTGTTGAGTTTAAAATGATAATTTTAAATGAAACTCTATACTTACTCTTACCTACCTTATACAGTTATTTTATAATACTTAGGTATTCTTCCTATCATCTACTAACGGGCAAGACCTTAATGCATTGACAAAATAAATTAATCTTTATATGTACTAACTACACTTAATTTATATATTCATCGCATTACAAGCTGGTTATCGATAATTGACATGATAGCCTTCTCTGTAATTAAGTAATTGCTTATTACAAAATATACATAGCGGAATTATCAATAGAATAAAACTATTGATAGGTACTATTTTCTCTTACCTAACCTATATTATCCTACTATAATTCCTGCAGTTACTTGGTGGATTTAGATTTTTAAAATCTCTTTAGAATATCTCAATATGTGTTTACTTATAGAGAAAATCTACAGACAAAATTGTTACCTAACCTATATTATCCTACTATATTTCCTGCAGTTACATGGTGGATTTAGATTTTTAAAAATCAATTTAGATTATCTCAATATGTGTTTACTTAAAGAGAAAACCTACAGACAAAATTGTTACGTTTCCAGACCCAGTGGATTGAGCTGTAGGTAGGTATGTTATGTCAATTAGTAATTTTTTTCTCTTCTAAAATACATACATACGTCAATGGGAAGGTAAAGGCCAATTCAGGATCACCAAAAAGTTAACTCATGCTACTCATCCAGTTACTATTTGAGTCACCATCCTTTAAGCAGCATCGCATAACTCAATACTCGTACATTAAAACGTACTTAATAAATATTTATTTATCGAAATAGATATACTTACCAATACCGCGCCAGCCTATCTACCTACCGCGCGTGGGTCAATACACCTAAGCTCTCGGGGGGTGAAATTCGTGCGGGGATCGTTTGACAACGTCGTCCCCTCAATTTGTATTGCTATTTTTCTAAATTAGACTTTTAAAGTGATTTATTAATCCTACGCTATTACCACGATAAAGTAATGCCGCACATTAAACTTTATTTATAAATTACAATTGAATATTTAATTTAAAATTACTTTATTCCTGATTGTGAATTTCACCTTCTACCATTCTACTCGCATAATATTTCATGCCTTACTGAAAATCTGATGATTCTTCCTTATTTACAACTTATTCTACTGTAAAAGTATTTATTTTATGAGCAAAATATTATTTTACAAATTTCTTAGTTCTTACCAATCGTGGGCAAATTCGCACACTTTGGAAACTTATGGCTTTTAACACTGTAGTTGCAATTACATTTCGGAGGGTACGGTCTAGTTACCGTTGACCTAGAAGGCAGGTAGCCATGTCTTTACTCTTTATAGCACAAATATAGAGAAAAATCCGTGAATTTTTGATTTGTTACATCACAAAAAATAAATGAAAAGTATTATTTCTTGTACGTTGGTACGGACTACGGACTACAGATCCCTTCGTGTGCGAGTCCGACTTGTACTTGGCCGCTTTTTTATTGCTATTGATGTTTCCCATATTTTTATAGGACCAAAGCCAACTTAATTGGTACGTTTTCACCGCATACCTACCTACTACCTGTGTTGTTGAAAAACATTGCAAGATCAACTGCGTATTGTTTGTCTCGGAAATTTTCCAAACAAACAACACTGTTCGAAGAGAGTTCAAGTTATTTAATATTCAAACGTCAATATTCTTTCATATTCAAGTTTTTTTTAAATAAAAATAATTTCTGGCTTAAGGTCTTCGGAAACACGGTCTGCCCGCGAAATTCAAATTTAATTTGGTTTTTCGCAATTTGTAAACTAATACGACAAAGTAGGCCTATGTCATTCAAATTGAACCCCTAGCAGTATCATCTTCACAGGCTTATATAAAAATCTTTACTTGAAAGTGTCCAGTTTAAGAAATCAGTCAAAATAATGAGTTATACGTGAGCTACTTACAAATTAGTCATTATTTTAACTAATTTCTTAAACTGGACACTTTCAAGTAAAGATTTTTATATAACCTGTGAAGATGATAATATTGCTAGTTGTGAAATTTGAATGCCATAAGTCTACTTTGTCGCTAATGCGACACACACATTAGTTTACAAATTGTGAAAACCAAATTAAATTTGAATTTCGCGGGCAGACCCGTGCGGCATCAGTTTTTTAACTGAGAGCGGTGATAACGATGCTGGGTTTTTATTCGAGCGGTCCGAGGTTCGATGTTATAATATATGCACTTTAAGCAATTAAATATTAAATAGGTACTTCACGGTAAAGGAAACATCTACCAATCTGCACATGCGTGTTAGACTATGGTCAAAACCTTTCTCACTCTGAGAGGAGACCCGCCGGCGATGGATTGATCATGATGATAAGGATGAAAGGAAACATGGTGAAATCTGCATCAATCCGCACTTGGTTATCATGGTAGACTAGGTCTAGAGTCTAGACTCATCTAACTCTCAGAAAAGATCCGTGCTCAGTAGTGGGCTGGCGATGGGTTGGTGACGGTGACGATGAATATCTAAATATATAAAACGAAACGCTGACTGACTGACTGATCTATCAACGCATAGCCAAACTACTATACGGACTGTTTGGCATGCTGGTAGCTATTATGACGTAGACATTCGCTAAGAAAGGATTATTAAAAATTCATCCCGTAAGGGGGTAAAATAGGGATTTATGTAATCTATGCTGACGAAGTCGCGGGCATAAGCTAGTGCCCATAGATTAATTATTGGTTTCGCTATGCTTGTGCCTTATAATATTAAACGTGTTGTTAAGTTCACATTCACGTGCAGGGTATTCAGCATAAAGATAACAAGTAATCAAACTTAACCGTTATCTTTCAACGTCAGAACGACCATTTTGCGATAAAGGAGATAAGCCGGGGAAAATATTGTCAAACTATCGTTTTGTTTCGGCTTAAAAATATTTATCGGGCGTTGTCATTGTTTGCGGAGGGTTTTTATGCTAAATTCTTCAAAGGATGACGCTTGGACGCTTGAAAACTTTTGTTGATTTTTATGAAATTTATAATATTATATGTCATATTATATTATATGTAATATTAATATTATTTGTGGCTTAATTCCGTTTCAGACAACCTTTAAGACGGTTACGCACTCATCCTATCCGAGTCCGTGAAAATACGTTCCTTTTTGTTTTGTATGGTAGCTTATGACATAATAATATGTCGTAGATATTTTTTATATCCGTATTTTCACGGATTCGGATCGGATGAGTGCGTAATCGCTGTTAGTGCTAGCGCGCACCATGGAGAATATCCGAACGTTTTCCCCCCCGCAAAATCTGTGAACTATAGAACTACATACAAGTGCGCGCACTGTGGAATTAATTCCGCACCTGATTTTGATAGATTAAAATTCAAATTTGAGGATTTTAAATCGCACCGCCGCGAACGTGGTGCGCGCTAGCTTTTTTAGCTAATTTTTTTTGACCGATTTCAAAAAAGGAGATCTTTATATTGCAACTTGCAAGGAGCATTGTAATTGTTGTCTGGCAGGGCAGGAGGTTGCCACGACACTGTCTGGCAATGTATGACGTGATTCTAATACTATTCCGAAGTAAAAACTAGCTTATTCCAGTATTTTTCAAACCCGCAATGTATAGCGTGCAAAACTCGGGTCAATGCCCCGCCTACAACGTGGCATTGACTCCGAGTAGCCCACTCACGCAACGTTCGTTGACCTCTAGCGTCAGTCAGATGTTTTACTTGCAATATATCGTAAACTTTTACCAAGTTATAGGACTTTTTATATTTTTTCGCGTTTTTTTTGCGGTATCATATCAGTAATCATCTTATACTGATGATTACCTGTCTTTGTTTTTGCCAGCGTTCTGGTTACTTTTATTCTCCTATCAGGGTAGGGTGGGTTGGTACGACCTTAATGTCAACGAAGTTCTGTACCTCTGAGTAGGTACTAGTTGCTCATCTTCTCATCTAATGGTTCCAAGAATTTCAATATAGATATGTCTTATAACTTCAAAGTAGTATGGAGCTAAAGGTCTTTAGGTACTGTTAAGTTGTACAATTTGTAACTAAGTAGATGCTATTACTGATTTTTATTCTAAATGATGGCCACGGCTTCGCCCGTGGTTTAGGTTTTTAAAAATTTGATTATCCACGATAAAAAGTAACCTCTCCGTAGTAGCCCGTTCCCGGGAGCGTGATATCCTTGTACCCATTTAAACGGATGATTCTGTAAAACTCCCGTGGGGTCACCACGATTTAGGAATAGGATTTAGGTATCGAGATAAAATTAATATCAGCAAGTGACGTGAAACGGTTACGGGCGAAGGCACCTGTAAAAGTTAGCTAAGCTAATCTTTAAGGTGTTTTGTATTTAGCAATATAAATGCAATCTTACATTTTTAGGGAATGGTCACAACCACTGAGCAATCACAGTGTGTCATTTTTACTTCCATACAATTGTGCAAGAGAGAGCATCCTATAGGTACTGTATTATCTCGACTCAGTGAACAAGGTATTTTTTTTAATAAGCCTACCTCAAATTTTTTTATATAATTTTTAATTTTTATACGTATTTTAATTTAATTTATTTTGTAGAGACAATCAGTTACAATGAGAAATATAGATAGATAGATATATATATATATATAAAACACTTAAACCAAAGCAGTCTCCAATGAGAGATTAATACTATATTTACTATACCTATATTTTTTTTAGTTTTTTTTAGTTTTGTTTTGTCTTTTATTTTTATTTTTTTGACATTATTAATATCACGGTTTGTTTTAAAGTAATTATTCATCTTTTGAAAGTGAACAAGGTATGGAGCAATAAATTCAGTCAATAACAAAGAATCCGATGATTACAATGTGGTGATAATAACAAGTTCGGTGTTAGGTACACCCACAAGCTAACATTACACACTCCGGTTTGTTTAAATATAAAGGAGTCTCGAGTCTTGAGCCATCATCTCTATTAAAAGCATCGATTTAACGAGCGGAATGAGCTCGTACCGGACCGTAAATATGGGTCGGATCTAGACAACCGTGTAAAGAGATCCGCGCACTGAATAACGTAATAAGTAAAACTTATATATCTGAATATATAAAAGGAAATGCTGACTGACTGATTTATTGACGTAAAGCTCAAACTACTGGACGGATCGGACTAAAATTTATCACGTAATAGCTATTATAATAATACTTTATACCTTGATGTAAGCTTTTATAAAATTAGTAAAATAAGCTGAGTTTGTTGTGGGCTCTTCTCAGACCTGGGCGCGTTAGGAACCCTCGTAGCTTTAGTTTTAAGTTTGCGTAATAATTATCACCACTATATCTTACAAATCCAACAACTGACAATCGAAAACAGTAATTTATTACCTATTTTGAATAAAACATTTGACTTTGATAACGAAGGTCTGACACGCGCTGGCTCTCTCTCTATTACTAAAATAGGCCTGTATGTAAGAACAGATACTACAGAAGGAATGATAGTCTGTGAATATGGGTCGGCTGGTAAACTCGCTCCGAGTTCCGGCCCAAAGCAGGTAGAATAACAATAGGTGCTATAATGTAGCCGTGAACAGTACGCTTAGTGTAAGATTTTACGTCTCACCAACTTTGCTAGAATTCGAGAGTCGAAACACAATAATGTCAAAGTAAAATGGACCTAAAACGCCTTAAGGCGAGTCACCGAGGCTAAGCGGAAACAACTGGTTTGCTAGATCAAATGTTTTAGGTATTTACTATTAAATAATGGCCTTGCTAAAAATATACAATATACCTAAAGACATTGTCTAAAGAATGTGCTACTTTGATATACAATAGGAAGTACTTCACTCGATCAAATAAAATCTTGAAATAAGCCGAAATAAAAGTCTAAAACGAATTATTTAATACTTAAATATCTGACTTGGCAAATAATTTTTATATGGAAATATTTGTCTTTAAGTACTACAGAGAACCTGCTAAATTTTGGTTTTCAACAGGACTTCTATAATTTATTAAATTCAAATTTAACGTTTGAAACACAGAATTTGAACGTTGCCAAGCGGTTTACAAAGCCGCGCTGCCCGCCTCGGTGACTCGCATTAAATTGAAGTCATAAATTCAATGCCACTGATATTAATTTCGCAACGTGTCCGCTTGGACAGCTGGTTTTAGAAATTATGTAGACAAACTTGGGCTTAAAAATAAGGTTGTTAAGATCCAGTTTACTATAACGCGGAAGTGTTTCGATACTCGAATACTATCAACGTTGGTGACTTGATGAGACATAAAATCTCGTACTAAGCGTACATATTCCACTTCTAGGCGGCCCGTTAATTGATTTGAACGATTTCGTACAAGCGGTGTCGAAACTCTTGACTTAGGTATTTATTTAAATGGATACATACCTATTCTCTAAGTTTTCTCTGGTACTGTGGCCAGTTTAAGTTTAAAAAGACCTGGCGAGTGAGCATAGGCCACATTTTTTCATTCCGAAAAATCAAACAGTTCTCACGAGATTTTTAAAACCTAAATCCACGCGAACGAAGCCGCGGGCATCAGCTAGTCTTAAATATGTAAAAGGAAAAGGTCTGACTGACTGAGCGACTGACTGATCTATCAAGGCACAGCTCAAACTACTGGACGGATCGGGCTGAAATTTGGCACGCAGATATATTCTGACGTAGGCATCTAGACGTGGACTACACAAATTTCAAACCTCTATTGTACCCTTTTAGGGGATGAATTTTCAAAAATCCTTTTTTAGCGGATGCTTACGTCATAATAGCTGTATGCTAAATTTCAGCCCGATGTGTTATTATTTTCCCAAAAGCAAAGCTAGTGACAGATAAAGTACCTAAGTGAACTAAATGATCAATGAAACTAAAGATTATCCATGACACTATTTAGCCCGAATGCAGAAGGATGTTGGAGCGAGGCTCAATAATCGAGACTTTCACCTTCGGCGCGGCGCGCAAGGCCGCCCGTTCCCCGACCACTTCCGCGCCACGCGACCGCGCGAGCGGCGCGGCGCTGCCGTCATTTGACAGCTATAGTGTGACGTTCGCAATCCAATCCAATCCAATCCATCAGCCTGTTTGCGTCCACTGCTGGACATAGGCCTTTCCAAGAGCGCGCCACCAAACGCGGTCCTCGGCCTTCCTCATCCACACGCTTCCCACCACCTTCTTCAGGTCATCGGTCCAGCGGGCTGGAGGTCGTCCCACACTGCGCTTACCGGTAAGCGGTCTCCACTCCAGAACACGTCTGCCCCATCGGCCGTCGGTTATGCGACAGACATGACCTGCCCATTGTCACTTCAGCTTGCTAATCCTTCGATCTATGTCAATCACGTTCGCAATGATTGGCTGAAACTCAGCTAAAATGCAGGAGCAGCAAGATTAGGTATCAGTAATTCAACCGATTATAACATTTGAGATTGTATGTGAAAATCACATCTTTCAATCGATCATACTCACAGAAAGAATATTTTATCTGTGATCAGACTTTTGTGAAATTGTATAGAAGCAGGCGTTACTTTGCGGAAGTCCATGACACACGAGTAGATATAAAGACCCAGAGGGGAAGCTTCATACTAGCGGCTGGCTGTAGGTTCACTCACTCAAGCGCTGCTCACGCACACCACGACGTGTCACGGACGCTCCGATGCCATCGAACTGGGCGCAAACGGAGCGTCCGTAACACGTCGTGGTGTGCGTGAGCTAGTGTGCAGCTTCCCCTCTGGTCTATAATACCTACTCGTGTGGTCTATGATATGCAATGAACCAAAAACTTAATTTGCTGTAATCCGCTGAAACAGTTCGAATCTGTATGATTTACCATGCAGCATGCGAAATGCACTGCCCGCCCTCCCACTGCGTGGTGGTGGTGCGTATTGCTTGCTGAGTGGCTGGTTTTCCTGCATGGTTAGCGGTGGGAAGGCGGGCGGTGCATTTCGCATGCTGCATGTTGCATTATACAGATTCGACCTGTTTCAGCGGATTACAGCAAATTAAGTTTTTGGTTCATTGCATATTTTGCGAAATTAAGTATGTACCAATGTCAAAACTCACAATAAATACTGTAGTTCCTAAAAAATAATGCCTGGTAATTGGTAGTTCCTCTACAATCGTACCTACTAAGAAATTAAGTAATAAATGGACCAATAAGTATCATAGGTAACTCGATTATATTTTTCCCGTAAAGAAGACCAGGATTAAGCGTCTCCCAAGAAATAATATAGGTCATAAACATTCAAGAGATAGATACGAATAACATCTATTAGTATAGTAAAATACTAATCTTAGGAGTAGAAGATTAGCCCGTTCAAACAGACACAGACAAAAAATTTAAAAACGTGCTATTTAGTTAATGGTAGGTACAGTTCAAATAACCATATAAGCTAAGCTTAATATGAGGTAGTTATTTCGAAATTACAGACAGACACTTCAATTTTATTTATTAAGTAGGTATAGATATAGATTAGTATAGATAAGTACTAAAGTCAAATGTCCTAGCAGGTTCCGCATCTTTTGCCTCACGACAAGACTCGTACCTAGTCGCAATCCGGAACCTGACTTTGCGTTCTCATTACGTCACAATTTGCACAATGTCACAACTGTAAGTGTAATGTCCTCGTAACGTAACTAGATCAGTGGATCATATTCACCATAATATTTTATTTTTAGCTTTTAAACTATCGTGAGTGATATTCGTTGATCTTCATCATCGTGAGCAACCCATTGCCGGCTCACTACTCAGAACTGGTCTTATCTGAGAATGAGAAGGGTTTGGCTAATCTACCACGCGGGCCAAGTGCGGATTGGCAGATATTTTAACATAAAAATATGTGATGGATAAACTCACGTATTAGTCGGAGTATGCCCGACTAGTACTAGAAAGTACGTCTAACATTCCTATGAGTTAGCCGGGTTGTAATGTTGTACTGAAATCTATTACGCCCTAAGGGATGTAATGTTGTACTGAAATCCATTACCTCAATGTAATTTAAATTTAGAATATTCCGCACCCGAAGCAAATTCTGCTCCTTAGTTTTTGGTTAAAGCTGCTACTGCTGTCTCGCTTCGACGTATGATGGAGTCCCTCTTACTCACCATAGCCTCATAGATTATTGAAAACTAGGAAGTTTTCAATAATCTATGAGGCTATGGTGAGTAATACCAAAACTATCTCCGAAACGTTGTATTGTGGTGTTACTTATTGAAATTAATTATTTATTTAATTTGAAATAAAAATGTCGAGTGACAAAAATAGCAGCAGTAATTTAACTCCGAAAACTATTAATGCTCAAAGTGTAATAAACGAATTGCGCCCAGAAACTTCTAAAGACAGATAGAAAGGTACTTACCTATTTAAGCATACGAAGATTTCGATTTTATTGCCTTGCGACTTGCGAGGTGTGAAAAGTAGACTATTGAACTGGGGGGTAATACTGTCTTAGTCTTGGGCGCCCCTACACCCCGCGCTTCACTCAGCGTTCTAGATGTAACACCCTCGCTACGCTCGAGAGTTAATCTAAAATACCTCGTTAAGCTTGGGATTTATCCCGGCGCCTGTGACGTAAGATGTTGACTAATCTACTATGCATCCCAGAAATGGTCGAATACGTTGTACTCAATATATTGTTTGTACCACCTTTTGTACCTGTACTCGAGCAAATAAAGGTTGCAAGGAGCAAACTATGATTATAACAAATGGTTTAAAAAAACGAGAAAAATGATGGAAACTTTGTATTTTGGCCGACTTTTACGATTCATCTTACGTAATTTTCACAACGCCAAAAGTTCACAACTGTACCTACGAGTAATGACCGTCTTTTGGAACATAAATGACGAATTCTTATGTAATTAAAGTACTCGGATTAATTCGGATTGGAGTAATTCGGATTAGGATTTAGGTTTCTGAAAATCCCGTGGGAACTGTTTATTTTTCCGGGATCAAAAGTATGTCATATGTTCTTCCCCGGGATGTACGCTAACTCTGTACCGAATTTCATCAAAATCGGTTAAACTGTTGGGCCGTGAAAAGCTAGCAGACAGACCGACAGACAGACAGACACACTTTAGCATTTATAATATTAGTATGGATAGAATGGATTATGTGTATTTTTTTTAATGTTTTGTTTAATGAGTTGCTTTATACTATCTTTACAACAATAGGTATTGGTATTGACCACCTATTAACCAACTAATTACATAACTTTTTTAACTGATTAGGTAGATACAGTAGGTATGCGGCAGAAAATAATGTATATCGACCTTTAGAATGAGATTTCGGCTTTGTAGAGCGTTGTCTCTGTCAGTCATACTTATGTGACGTTTTGTCGGTCTCAACGACCGAGAATGCTCTACAAAACCGCTATCTTTTTCTAAAGGTCGATGTTCATTATTTTCTGCCGCGTATTGTAAGTACCTTTTTCAATCAAAAGCAAATCATATCATGTAAGCCTATTTTAAAGATGCATAGAAAGATCAAATTCAAGACTCAAGACTTTGTCCACCAGTTCGGAAATCGGGTTCAACTTTCAGAAATTTAGTTTATAGGTTAAGTACTTAAAGTTAGAATAAGAATAATTAAAATTTCGGCGTTCGTCGTTATTGCAAAATGTTACTGGGTTGTTGCGATCTCATAGTTTAATTACGTAACAAAGTGTCACAAGTTTCTCGTTCAATGTGAAATTGTTGAGTTTAAAAATTAAAAACACTAAGTAATCTAAGCAATTTTAAGTTTGAATGTGGACATGAATCACTCAAAATTACCTATTAAGGGCGTTTGTGCATTCATTCGTATTCGGTTCGTATTTGTATTTTTATGTAGGCAAAAAAACGGATCGCCGTATTTTTGCTTACATAAAAACACAAATACGAACCGAATACGGATGAGTGCACAAACGCCCTTATGCTGGAAGAAGCCTACCCAACCCACCTATCTTTTTAGGGTTTTGTACCTCAAAAGAAAAAAGGAACCCTTGTAGGATCACTTTGTTGTCTGTCTGTCTGTCTGTCTGTCCGTCGTGTCTGTCAAGAAAACCGATACGGTACTCCCCGTTGACCTAGAATCATGAAATTTGGTAGTAGGTAGATCTTGTAGCACAAGTAAAGGAATAAATCGGAAAACAGTGAATTTGTGGTTACATCACAAAAATAAATGTGTTCATGAACAAATAACTAGTATTTTTAATTTTCATAGTAAGATAACTATACTAAGTGGGAAATAGATTTTTATTTATTTTTATGCATAATAGTTTTTGATTTATCGTGCACAATGTCGACTCGCACTTGGCTTGTTTTTTTCTAATAAAATTAGCATGTCCAGTTAGTTCCCATCCCTAAATCGCGCAACGCGTGTTATGAAGTTTTCACTTTAAAAAAAACCATAAATCGGTGTTATAATAATGACCTAGATATAAAATCTTTTCGCCAACTAGGTATAACTTCCAAGGTTTCGCATTGAAGGCCTTGAAGTAGTTTCGTCGCATAGAACAAAATATTTCTTGTGTGATTAAAATTTCTCTGAGAACGCATCGTGCATACAACAATAGATTGGATTTGAATGAGAGCCAAGCAGCAAGTAGCAGCTGCCGACCCTCGGATCGCCATGTCCGATCGTGCGTGAAGGTGCACCGCACACCGCACACCGCACACCGCACTCCGCACTAGGTACTTTGCTGTAAGTAATCTATATTATAAACAGGTAAAAGTTAGGTTGTATGTAATCTTCGGAACTAATGATCCGATAATCCGATGAATCGTAATGGGTGGCTATGACACGTCCGCCTCCTATTCGGTCGGGGGCTCGATCTCGGGCACGCACCTCTAACTTTTCGAGGTTTTTAGGGTTCCGTACCTCAAAAGGAAAAACGGAACCCTTATAGGATCACTTTGTTGTCTGTCTGTCTGTCTGTCTGTCAAGAAACCTACAGGGTAGTGAAACACTGAAAACTACAACCTACTGAAAACCGTGTATTTAGGGTTAGATCACACAAAAAAAATTAAATTGTGGTCATGTACTAATAATCAGTATTTTCAACTTTCGAAGTGAGTGACTATATCAAGTGGGGTATCATATGAAAGGTCTTCACCTGTACATTCTAAAACAGATTTTTATTTATTTTTGTGCATCATAGTTTTTGAATTATCGTGCAAAATGTCGAAAAATACGACTGTAGTACGGAACCCTCATTGCGCGAGCCTGACTCGCACTTGGCCGGTTTTTTAAATTTATACTTAACCAGATGCTCGCGACTTCGTACGCGTGGAATTAGGTTTTTTTTAAAATCCATAAATCCAGCGCCTCACTGTGTTTGATGTCGTCTGTCCACCTAGTGAGGGTCTTACCACACGAGTAGATATCTCTACTCGTGTGGTCTTACAACGCTGCGCTTTTCGGTGCGAGGTCACTATTGTAGCACCTTGGGACCCCAAGGTCAATCGGTTTTTTAATAAGTAAATTAATCAGATTTTTACCAAAAGTTCTCATTTTGTTTCATATTCAACAAATCTTTTTAATTTCTATAATTTTTATATTCATAGGTTTTTGAACATACGTTTTTGCAATTACCTACCTTCTTATTTTGGGCTCACTCTACGTGCCTATTGCTTGCTTGGTTGCTTGCTTATCCTGCATGCTTAGCACTGAGAGCACATGACTAGATATCCCTACAGAGGGGAAGGTTTCTAACAACGTTTAACATCAGAGTCAGACTCGCGCATTCATGGTTCCGTACTACAAGCGTATTTTATCAACATTTTGCACAGTAAATCAAAAACCTAACGCCTAAAAATAAATAAAAATCTGTTGTACAAGTAAAGCCCTTACATTATATGTAATCGTATCATATATAAGTTACATATGATACCCCATTTGGTATAATAAATTTACTTTGAAAATTGAAAATAGCAATATTTGTTTATGAACACATTTTTAATCTTTTTCTTGTGATGTAACCACAAATTCACAGTTTTCAGATTTTTCCCCTCATGTGTGTTATAAGATCCTTTCTGCCATGATTCTAGGTCAACGGGAAGTACCCTATAGGTTTCTTGACAGACAACAAAGTGATCCTACAAGGGTTCCATTTTTCCTATTGATGTACGGAACCCTAAAAATTAAAAAATATTGTATAGGAATTCTATAATATCTACTCGTGTGCTGAGAGGGCGGGCGTTGCACATCGCGTTGCACCGGTTATACCATACAGATTTGCTTGTTTTGGCAGATTATAACAAGATATTCCTTGTGGAATATTTAAATCGACATTTTCCGGGAAAATATATCAGCCACAAAAATAGTAGGTATGTCAATTTACCGGCAATAATTTGAAGATACTACTGTACATACAGCTGTTTAAACCTAAATATATAAGAGGAAAAGGTGACTGACTGACTGACTGACTGATCTATCAACGCACAGCTCAAACTAATGGACGGATCCGGCTGAAATTTGGCATGCAGATAGCTATTGTGACGGCATCCTCTAAGAAAGGTTTTTTGAAAATTCTACCCCTAAGGGGGTGAAATAAGGGTTTGAAATTTGTTTAGTCGCGGGCATAAGCTAGTTAGAATAAAAATAAAAATTTAATAACCTAATTAGCCTGCAGGAATGTGGTTGTCCTATTTCATGTAGTGATGTAGAGGCAACCTTGAATAACAATCGAGCAATCACGATCATACATCATTCGCGCGAACTAGTTTCGGTGTTCACTTCATTATGATTCAGTTAATCATTTATCAACTATCTTTGGATTATTTACACACGTTTAATTTATGAACAACTAGCTGATGCCCGCGACTTCGTCCACATGGATTTAGGTTTTTAGAATCCCGTGGGAACGTTTGGGATAATAAAAGGTTGAATTTTCAAAAATCCTTTCATCAAATTTCAGCCCAATCCGTTTATTAGTTTGAACTGTGTGCATTGATAGATCAGTCAATCACCTTTTCCTTTTATATAACTACTTATTGTAATAAAATTGCATAAGTAGGGTATGCACATGCAGCCTGCATACCTGTGCAATTTTTAGAAAACTCACAGATAACTCTGAAAAAGAAAGAGCGTAACGAAGAAAGCTATAAAAACGGTGGGGGTGATATTCAAAAAATTCACTCGCAATGAAACTAATCATAGAATAAATACTTAATTACCTACTTGTAGGCATTACAATAATTTGAAAAAAAATGCAAAATAATATGCAGGCTGCATAGTGCATATCTGTGCAATTTTTAAATGAAACTTTACAGGGTAATTAGACAAAAGAAAACTCACAGATAACTCTGAAATAGAAAGCTTAGAGAATATTAAAGCTTATAAAGGTCTAGAAACTGTGGGAGGGTTATTCAAAAAGCTCACTCGCAATTATACCTATCTTAGTATATGTAAATATTAATTACTTATAGCCCTTATAGGCATTACCTACAATAATATTGAAAAAGAAAATTGCATAGATATGCACTATGCAGCCTGCATAGTGCATATCTGTGCAATTTTTAAACGAAACCTTGCACGATAATTTAGAAAAAGAAAACTCACAGTAATTCTATAACTAAAAAAAGAAATTGTAGGTACCGAATATTAAAGCTTATAAAGCTCTAGAAACTGTAGGGTGATATTCAAAAAGTTCACTCGCAATGGTATATAAATAAATATTTACTAGGGATTGCAATAATATTAAAAAATAAAATTGCAATTAAGTAGGTACCTATGCGCTAAGAAGGCTGTACAGTGCTTGTGCAATTTTTTAACGAAACTTTAAACGGTGATCAGACTAAGAAAACTCACAGATAACTCTGATAAAGAAAGCGTAGATTAAACTTATAAAGCTCTAGAAATTCAAAAAAAGGTCACTCGCTATAAATATAAATGATTAAAGGCGATGGATTACAGTAAATATAATGAGGTATCCTTTGCAAAGGGCCGAGTCGCTCGTGTAGGGACTGGGGTGGTTCCCTGCGCCATCTAGCTTCCAAACGCTTCTGAACGTTACTCGAAACTAGGGTTGACACCTCTTTATTATATGTATTAATTGACCCAAACATTTAAAACCAAGTTAAAACTTCTAATGAATATTTATTCTTTTGACATTTGCTACATTTTAGCAAATATGGTTGACTTTGTCTCCAGAACATTGCAGGGCAGTTTGGAACAGTTATTATTCTTTAATCAATTCAGAATTGATTATACAATAGGTATAATGAATAATTTCTTCTTCTCCCAATACGTATAATAAGTCATAATAAGTACAATATGAATTTGGTCTTTTTGAAATAAATTGTGAAGAACTAAAGATATCTAATTGTTTCAAAAATATATCATAACCTAAGCGCTCAGTGACTACTGGCGCTTGAGGAAGAGCTAAATTTTTTAAATTCTTTTATTTAGGTACAAGTTAGCCCTTGACTGCAGTCTAAGATAGAAGCGGGTTAACCTGGAAGGGATATGACAGTTTTTATTAAACCTTTGGTTTCCACACAGCATCATACTGTTCATTTTGGTTTCTTGAGTGTCGCTTTGTGCTATGATGATTCTATCACTTTGACCTCGGTAGCTAGTGGCAGCCCTATTCGAAAGCCAACATCGCGCACTGTTCCGCCAGTTTGGCGCGAGAAGCCCGACATTGTACTCGTGTGGACTGGCCCTAGTTCAGTTATGTAGTGTGCTTCTGTTTGGACAAGTGTGAACTCGATTGTTTCTTGTGTTATACCAGTTGAGAATGGCATTATGTTTGAATTAGGCGCCTTTATAAATACTTGAGTGGACTTTACAACTTTTTGGACTTGGTGCAACATCACTTTTTTTCTGTAACGGATTGGATTGGGCCGTTTTCTTTGTAATCAAAAAGGTAACTGTCACTTATTTCTTTTTAAATGTTACTTCATTTCAGCTTGTTTTATCGCTACTTGTGAACATTTTTTGTAATGCTAAAAGAATTAATGTTTATTGTATTATAAGTGCAAATTGTTTAGGCACTTAAGTTTAGATATACGTACAAAATAAAACCTCAATTTGTGTTTTTTGTACATCTAAACATAATTTCAATTAAAAGCGTTTATAAATGAATTTTGTTAAAAAGTTAACCCTTTTTTTGTCTATAATTTTTTTCTTTATCTAAATTACCCTGTTAAAAAGCGTTAACTTTTTAATATGGTATCAGAGCTTTAGGGGTTTCTTGTATTAAAAAAAGTTGATGAAAATTCTTGAAACTCGAAAGGTCCTGAATATTTCAGTCTCGCTTTCTGAACATTACCGAACCGCCTACTCCTGACCTAAGGCCCTTTAGATATTAATAACAGTTTAAATAAATTACTAGCGCGAATGGAATTGCTTTAGTTACGTAGGTATATCAGACTAATTATTCAGATTATAAAATAATAATTATGTAATAATTATATTATGTTTTACCTAATATCACTTTGCCTCTATGTTACAAATTCTAATCAGTATAAAATTTGAAAACCTCAAAATATCGTAACAATAACTTTGGCAGTTTTAAAGTTTATTTTTGATTGATTCGCAGATTTCTTGCAATTTTTGCTTTAAAGCTTTTTTAGTGCTTACTTTTTACTTAATAGAAATTAAAACATAGATCGACATCTTAATTCTATACTCATCTAGTTATCTACCTAATGTATTTGTTAAGGTCATTGACAACTTGTTATTTTTTTTTATTACCGCCACGTCTGTCAATTTCTACCTGACCCTACTTCGCTCGAGCAAAGTGATGGCGGTCTCATTCTCGCATGGGCGTAGAAGCGTGCGGTTAAAATCCCTATTCCGAGATCGGAATAGTGATTTTATGCGTCAACGTTAAGGTTGGGATGAATGATCATAAAAAAATGTTCGTTCCGTGCCTTATGCAGTCTCTTCTTTATGATGAAACTTATGATCTTTGCATTGCGATGATGACCGCGTTTGTTATTAAATTACTAGCTGATGCCCGCGGTTTCGCCCGAGTGGATTTAGGTTGTTAAAAATCCTCTGGGAACTCTTAGATTTTAGCTCTTAGAGCTAGCAGACAGACAGACAGATAGACAGACATACATACTTTCGCATAAAATAATATTAGCAAAGTCAAAGCACCTACTTGGTGCTTTGACTTGTTCTTTCAAACAAGAAAAAATCAATTAGAGTAGAGAGAGATTAATTTCTTTGTTTAAGTGTAATTTTTGTTACTGACTCAATTGATAGTTGACCCTAGATATTACTTAATAATTACTTATAAGTTAAAAACAAACATTTAATTTTGGGAACTAAGTAGGTATGTATGTAGTATTATTGTGTTACTTAATTTTAACAATCATGAGCTTTAATCGTAAAATACAAGAGTAGAGATTAATTGGTTTAAAAGTATTTTTTGTTACTTAATTGCTCGTTGAATCTATATGTTACTTAATTACATATTTCAGGTCTGTAAAAACAAGCATTTACGTAATTTAGGAAACAAAAAAGTATTAAACTTAAACTACTTCTTACTTGTGTTACATAAGCTTAATTATCATGAGTTTTTGTTTATATTAGAGAAGAGATGCCACTCAATAGAGGTGGTGAGGTGATCTCGCTAAATGTGAACAAAAGGACCAATCGTGCCTTAGTTTCAGTCGGCATCAAATTGACGTGGGCCCTCGATTTTCTTTGTCTGGCAATAATATAGCTATATCAATAATTTACTGCAACTCTTTGTAAAATACAAGTAAAAATAAAGTTTTTTATTTAAGTAAACTTTTAAAAGTGCTTTTGAATCGTCTAGTGAATCGACCACTAAGTTCGGACTATCTTGTTTTACCAAGAACTCTTGTTTTGTTTATAGACAAAGTATGAAAAAACCCGTTTTCGTACAAATCAACTTTTATTACACCTTTCTGGCGTCTGGGCCCATAACCTAAGGAAACTAATTTATTGACGTAAGACGATAAATATTGTTTAAATGATTTACTTATGAAATGAAGGCAATAATAGTTATTATAAATCAATGGTAAGAAATATAAGGCATTAAAATATAATGGATGGCAAATAAAAAGTGAAATTGACATTGACAATAACGGTTGTTAATTTACAGAGTAGCCCTTGACCAAAGACCAGAATATTAACTATGATTAGTAGTGTAATATAACTTAGCTTATTGTTGTATTGTTTACTAAAAAGTTGATTAATTAGTAAAGATATATATTCTTATGTATTAAGCTGTATTTGATGTATTGAGGTATGCACCTCTATGGTCTTTAACTCATATTCATTGCCGATATCTATGTAGTAAAATTAAGTGACCTATTAATTGCTTAAGGTTATTTTATACATAATGATACGACTATTTTTATAGTTCAGGTGTACAATATACTAAATTATAGTTTTTATTTCTATTATGCGATTATCATTATATTTTATTTCTATTATGCTTAAGTATCAAGAGTTGACCAAAAAGCCGAAAAAATCTTTGTGATAAGGAAAATACTATTTTTAAATCGGAGAGTTACGATATTAGTGTTAAGTGATTAAAAAAATAGTATAAGTGATCAACAATTGGTACTCGCCAGGATCAGGTTAGGATTTGATGTTAGTTAGTGGTACATTCGATTTTTAGTCGTCTCGGGTAATAAACTAAGAGAAGCTTTAGGTTCAAGGTCGATCGTTAGTTATAATGTCATCACTACACGACCATAATTAATAATGATACAGTAAATATATTAATGCGCCATTTATTTAATAAAATAGCTTAAATGGTCAACTAATGTTTGATTGAACCCATACACAAAGTAAAAACAAAACACAAAACTTAGGCCGCGCTTATGTGCACCTGGGTTGCTCTCCGCGGCCTTTATGCCAAAATAAATAAAGCCTAAATTGTCATCAGATAGACGTTGTGCGTTGTGCCTAAGCAGCAGACGGATTGCAAAATTATTATTTTAAATTATGAAGTCCTATTTCCTTAATCGTGTACAAGGAAACTGTTTTTCCCTTTCCTAGTGAATTTTCCGCGAAAATCGCTTTATGATTACCCACCAGTCTAGGTGCGAGGAGGAGGAAATTTATTTTTGTTTCTCCCACCCTTAAAAAGAAGGAGATGGACGGAATTATTAGGACTTATTATAATAATTAGGACCGACTAAACATTTAGAATAGGCTACATCTATAAAAATAATATACAGAGCTAAGTCGAGGATATTGGAATATTATCGTAAATTTAACTATTTTAAAGTAAACATGATAATAATATGTTAAGTATATTATCTCTTTTACTTTTGTGGTAATGGTCGGAAAATAACTTTAACAATGTAATTATATTACCGTAAGAATTACGTCATATTATAAAGATAGTGATATTATTGACAGATAGACGGTGTATAACCACGTCCAGTACCAATTTGAGTGACAAATAAAAAATAACTAGTCAAGTGCGTGTCAGAAGTCAGAACTGAGAACACGCATAAAGTAAGGTTTCGTAGTCATGCAAGTTGTTAAAGCCTTTGAAGATTTCGAAAATGGTAGTTTTTTTCCCAAAAAATGTCTAAGAAAGCTCTCGGTGACTTTAATATATATGTTCAACTACGTATCACTTGAGGGAGTAAACCACGATATTTATTTTCGACCATAGAGTAAAGTAATACACTGGAAATAGAGAGCCTTCTCATAAGATTTTAATGTCACCCAAATTCCTAATGCAAACCTAGCACCATCTATTAGTTGGTCACCTACAACTGTAACTGTATACATACCTATAGGTATCTATATACATATATACCTACTATACCTATAAATAAATAGGTGGTACCTACTACGTGCATTATATAGGTAAACCAAAACCACAATAGACCTTTGACTTTACAGTGTTTTATTGAGTTTCAAAACAAGTATTAATTTAACAATAATACTTAATTTATTAGTGAATTGAAAACAATAAAACACTGAAAAGTCAAAGATCCATGTGATTTTGGTTTATCTATTTAATGCACGCAGTGTAACAGGACCACCTTTTTATTGGCACCTTAACTATTATAGGTTCATTGGAATAACAACACTGATTGTGATTTACTTTTTATTTTTATTATGTCTCACAGATCACTAAATGTTAATTTCACGAGAAGACGAAGAAGAAACCACTCGACTCGACTTTTACCTTTCGCCAAAACAGAAAAAACAAAACACCATGCCGATTCAAAACACAAATGGCAGCCATTTGCAATCTCTGACCATAGAGTAAAGTAAATCAAGCAATACTTTAGTTCAGGTGACCAACTAATAGACGGCGCTAATAAAAACTACAATAGGTGATAATAAGCGACTTTCCGGCCCCTGTTTTCGACTCCCGCTGCTATGTCCATAAATTGTTATTGCAGTTGCCCGTTTTTTTTCAGTAAAACGAATTTTTAATCACAGGTTGAGTCCATTTTGCAGAACATTCTTACTCTAGAAATATGACATCTCACAGCCCACGAGCAAATTGAAAACTTAGAACTGTTGTTCCCATAGCATCATAATATTATGCATTTCAATAATTATGAAGACAAAACTTTTTAATGTTTTTTAAAAATTGAATTCTTTATTGAAAATATAAGATCACATGGTAAAAATAGAAACATTTAAGATGGCATGAAGCATGGCAGTGCTCTTCATAGTTGAAGTACATAATAAGTATAATTTAATATTTTTCATACCGTTCCCGCATATTCGTTATCAAAAGAGCACGAGATAGCGGAGTTCAGTGGTAGTTAATAGAATATCACGGCCTTGTATCGCGGCCGATAGGCGTGGTCAATTACACACCGGTCTAGGAATATCATTATGCACATCCAACTACAGAATTTAGAATAGATGTGGTAAACCGTGCAGATTTATGATTTTAAGATAGTTTCCTATTTAGGTCTGAGTAACTTCTGGATTAAAAAACAAAATACAAAGTGGTCCTTGGCCTATTGGGTGAAGGCGCTCTGGGCGTGATACACAGAATAGACGTAGGTTTGAATCCAGCCGGTTACGCAAATTTAGATACATAATATTATGTACATTATATTCAATATTATTAAGCGCACAGGTGACTTAAAGGTTTAAAAAATGAAATCCCTTATAAACCTTTTGTTTTTCTTTAGATAAATATTAGCCCAGATAATTCTTGCATTACCTCTACCTCTTAAAGTCAAAGTCATTTATCTAAAATAAGTACCATTGTACACTTTTTGATTGTCAATTGTAGGATCTGTATGGGAATGGTGAATTCATTATGAAATCTCTTTAATCGAATCATAGATACGAAAATTCCAGGACAAAAGCTAGACTGACTGAAATTTCAACCATGGGTAAAGGCATTGGTTATAATAGAGAAATTCGGATAGGGTATTTGGATTTTCATACATGTACTTTTGATCTATCAGTTAAATAGTTAAAAAATCATCATCTAATAAAGGTTTTGATCAATCAGTTTAGTATTTTTGATCATAGGTACTTAATTGTATTCAAGTATATTTTGTATTCCTAGATTTTTTATTCTTAGATTTTTGTAAATTGCTTTTAACAATAAAATCATACTAAGAAAACGAACTCTATAATCTATTTATTATATTTTTACGCTCGACTACAGTTCACGATCTTACCTGGCTATGTAAGTGAAAGTGATGTTAAAAACGAACACTCCACACAGGCGAGAAGGCACTGACTGCCTTAATTAATATAGTTTCTATTAGTTAGGAAAGCAAGCAATTTTCCTTTTTTCAATTATTAAAAAGAGCAACCGCCGAGTTTCTTGCTGGTTCTTTTCGGTTGGAAAGGCATTGTGATAAGTGGTAGATTAACTTGACGATTCAGAAACACTAGTAAAATAAATAAAAAACATTTTATTCTATTCTTGCCGATCACCAGGGCGTTTCTATAATCATTCATCACACCACATCAGGCGAAAAATTTCATTTAAAAAAGGCATTACATGAGGTAAACTAATAACACTTACTAGTTATATTATGTACATAAAGGCCATTTCCCGATAACAATTTAAATACTACACGCAGTCAATATTTCCCGAGAGCGTCGCGTCGACGGCACACCATTAGCTGTGATATAAAGGCATTGGGCCATGTCCATTGTCTACTGCGGCCTATAAACTTTATGGGCGTTTGAACACAGCGAGCAATGTATATTGGGCATTATAGAGCTATTCGATTAGATGGTGTGAGAAATTGTTTGCTAACAGTGGTTAAAGTACTTTGTTGGTTTGAGTTTGATTGGTATAAAAAACATTGAATAGTTTCGTTGAAATTATTATAAAAAGTGGGTTATAGGTGATATGATCTCTTAATCGTAACTATATTTAAGAGGTCGTGGTACGTATTAGTTATTACTAACCCAATTAAAAATAAATCATTTTTTTCTGGCAGTACATAACTGTCAAGTGCCAAATGCGATTAAATTCTTATTTGAAATGCATAGTGCACTTTGCTATAATTGTGTATACCTACTTACATACATAATACTATATAATATAGCGTACGTCTAGTTCTAGTTGAAACTTGAATCGCCCTAACGTAGCAGGGAGAAGTTACCTACGTTTGTCTAGAATCGATTTACCTACCTACCAACTAGTGTGTAAGTATCTTAATTCTAGATAGATGCCTAATGCAAAATTTGCAAAATTGTGTTGGTGAGTACTAAAATACACTAAGTACGACAAGGCTCTTTTGGCACTTGAATGACATTGCCAGGGGCGTAGTTGTAGAACAAAGGCTGCCAGCTAATAAAAGCTCCTCAATAATTGTAGGGAACATATTGAAAAAGTCCATGTTGAAAATCGAGTAAGTTTTATCTAATTTTATCTGAATGAGAAATTGGGAAAGCCGTCCTTGTTTTCAGTGATATATAGTTAGGCTTACGTAACATAAAGTAGGTAAGAGGTGCATACCTAGTTCCCCAAATTACTTTTTGACAGACTTTTAAGGTTCTATATAAACCTAAATTCAATCAATTTAATTAATCTGCACTCTAATTTGAGTTTATGTAAATTTTTATTATTTAAAAGAAAAAGTGAAAGTACCTATTATAAATATTATAAAGTAGTGTAAGTGAAAGTATCTACTTAAGTAGTTCCATAAATGAAATGTTAAAAAAAAATATATACCTATTAAGTAATATCTGGTATAGGTACAACTCTTCTACTCTTAAACAAATTAATCTGTACTCTATTACACAAAAGCTCACGCTATTTTTTCTTATCTAAAAGAACGAGTCAAAGTTTTTACTTAAGTAGTTCCATAAATGAAACGTTTTTTATTAAAAGACTTATTAAGTAATATCTAGGTTCGCAATCAATTAACAATATGCTTTTAAGTAAATATATTATAATGAAATACTTAATTTATCTTTTTGTGCTGTCTGTACAAGTATAACTTAACTAGAATAAAGCTGCCTATTGAGAGCCAGAGCTTTGCGAGCTTTGCAATTTTCTTTGTCACGTGCCGTCACCAAACTTTTGAATATTTTTAATTATCTATTATGTAGGACGCCTATTTATCAAAATGTTTTGTTATAAAATAATGCATTAACTAATGTTTAAAATAAGTTGTGATTATGATGAACTAATTTCATTAAAGTTAGATTTATAGTGACATCATCACCATCATTATCAACCTAACGTCCACTAAGGTTCTCAAAGGTGAGTGAAGTCCGGCAGCGCCTGCATGCTGATGATGCATGCTGATGATGCATGCTGATGATGGCAATGATGAATCAACTCTGCTTGGCTGACATTCTCTCACTATTGGCAAAAATGCACAATATCAATAATGCCATAAATTCAGCCAATTACAACAATAACTGTAAGGTGATGACGACCTCCCTGGCGCAGTGGTAAGCGCTGTGGTCTTATTAGTGGGAGGTCCCAGGTTCCATTCCTGGCAGGGATTAGGAATGTTATAATTTCTAAATTTCTGATCTGGTGGGAGGCCTCGGCCGTGGCTAGTTACCACTACCTACCGGCAAAGCCGTACCGCCAAGCAATTTAGCGTTCTGGTACGATGCCGTGTAGAAACCAAAGGAGTATGGGTTTAATAAAAACTGCCATACTCCTTCCAGGTTAGCACGCACCCACCTTAGACTACATCGTCACCTACCATCAGGTGAGATTGCAGTCAAGGGCTAACTTGTATCTGAAAAAAAATACTAAATTTTGAGACCCCTTATGTCTTAGATACTCATATTATATTAAATAGCTATAAAGTTACACAATATGGGGGGGGTCTATCTATAAACAGTTAAATGGCTTCCTCCTTACTTTTTGGTAAAATACCTCAGTCTTGGTTAGGGTTGCTACTTGTCGAAGAATCAAACAGATACAATAGAAAACTGAAGATTTTTTCGTTTCGAAAGAAAAACCTTTTTCCGTAACCGTCCATCCGACCGTCCGTCCGTTCGTCTGTCTGTCCTAACATTACGACGACCGCGACCTAAACATAATATAGATAATATAGGTATTATTTTTCATCTTTAGTGGTGGGGTTATTTAGCGCCATCTATGAAAATTTTATCGAACGTTGCCCTGAAACTTCCTCATTATTGAATGCGATTTTATACGAAAGTTCAAGACTACCTATGTGGGTGGTTACCACCTTTGACATTTCTATCGCTTGCCATCCTTGCCATAGTTAATGGCGTGTTACTTTTTGCAACCTTTTATTAGCTTCATGATGTGTGTTTAGACGATTTTCTGCTTTTATTTTTTTACAGGCAATGCCTAACCCCTCCATCACTTGTCAGGGCAAACGGAGGGATTATGTGGGGCTTGCACCCGCTAATACGTGTGTTTGTCCCTCAAACGGACTGGGACTGGCGGTTGCGAGGGTATCACTTTTGTTATAGCTTATTGAAGTTAGTCTAATGAATTAGACAATATTTGACTCATCCGATGTCACGCGATCTGTGGCGGGAAGCCATCTTGAATCGATTTGTATAAATACCGGTGTTTGAAGGTTTTTAAGCCAGTCTCGTTCCGACTCGAGACTCAACGACTATTAAATACTTTTGTGTTTAGGTCGATATTTTGATTAAGTGGTTACAATAGCAATTGTGCCCTAATCAAGTTAATATTGCAGTATTACTTTAGTAGTATTCACCGCGCCCCCGGGCCCCGCCAGGGCTTGACCCGCCACCAAATGACAGGCGCGGGCGGATCCCATCGCTAACCTCGCTGCTACTAAATCCGCGCGACCGGACCACGCACGGCGCGCTACCTCTTGCCCTGTTTATAGTTCCGTTGACGAACGCAGACGATTGTCCCCTGAGTTATAAACAACTAGCTTATACTCACGACTTCGTCCGCGTGGACTACACAAATTTCAAACCCCTATTTCACCCCCTTAGGGCTTGAATTTTCAAAAATCCTTTCTTAGCGGATGCCTACGTCATAATAGCACTCCTATCTGTACATGTAGTACAAGATTTTACGTCTCACCAAACGTTGCTAGAATTCGAGAGTCGAAACACAATAACATCAAAGTAAAATGGACCTAAAGAGCCTTGAATTGAAGTCAAATATTCAATGCCACTGATTTTAATTTCGCAATGTTTCCGCTTGGAGCGCTGGCTGTAGAAGTGTAGACAAACTTGAGCTTTAAAACAAGGCTTTTAAGATCCAGTTTACTGTAACGCGGAAGTATTTCGCCTCTCGAATTTGGTTTAGTTTGGTGAGACGTAAAATCTTGTACTACGGGTACTGCTCTGCAGTCTGCTTGTCAAATTTCAGCCCGATCCGTCCAGTAGTTTGAGCTATGCGTTGATAGATCAGTCCACGGACTAGATATTCCGTTATCTGTGGATCAGTCAGTCAGTCAGTCACCTTTTCCTTTTATATATAATATAAAGATTAGGTAATTAATAGAATAGTGTTTTATATACAATAACTAGCTGATGCCCGCGACTCCGTCCGCGTGGATTTACGTTTTTCAAAATCCCGCGGGAACTCATTGATTTTCCGGGATAAAAAGTTGCCTGTGTTAATCCAGGGTATAATCTATCTCCATTCAGCCAAAAACGTCCAGTAGTTTTTGCGTGATTGAGTAACAAACATCCAAACATCCACAATTTCACATTTATATAGTATTATTATGATTATGATAATTATTACATATATAATTTCTCAAACAGTTGAATTCGGAAGCTGTTTCCAAAATGAAAACAGACGTATAGGCACAGAATAATATAATAGTACTATGGTATAGGCAGGTAGGCACTTACGCCATTTCCATTCGACGAAATTCGGACACAAGGGTCGCTCGGTCGTTGTACCGACGCGACGAAAACCAGAATAATCTGTACCCGTAGTATAAAATTTTACGTCCCACCAAACGTTGCTAGAATCCGAGAGTCGAAACACAATAACATCAAAGTAAAATGGACCTAAAGAGCCTTGAATTGAAGTCAAAAATTCAATGCCACTGATTTTAATTTCGCAATGTTTCCGCTTGGAGCGCTGGCTGTAGATGTGTAGACAAACTTGAGCTTTAAAACAAGGCATTTAAGATCCAGTTTACTGTAACGCGGAAGTATTTCGACTCTCGAATTTGGTTTGGTTTGGTGAGACGTAAAATCTTGTACTACGAGCCCAATACGAATACGTTCCGCGCTATAATATTATGTTATTATAATATACCTAATAGGGCTGCCACCTACTTCAAGGTGCTGATTGTACCGTTACGTCATACGTGTCGTAATCCCACCCCTATGACACCCCTCTATATCAACCGGTTTGACTCAAAAAAAAAACTAAGAAAAACTGATTTTTGATAATGTACAGGAGCTATTAAAAGTAAAAAAAATATTTACACAGCTCAAATTACTGGACAGATTGGGCTGAAATTTGGCACACAGATAATTATAATGACGTAGACATCCTCTAAGAAAGAATTTTTGAAAATAAAACCCCTAAGGGGATAAAATAGGGGGTATAGTCCACGCGAATGAAGTCGCAAGAATAAGCTAGGACTTACCGAAAAAAACCGGCCAAGTGCGAGTCAGGCTCGCGCAATGAGGGTTCCGTACTACAGTCGTATTTTTTCGACATTTTGCACGATAATTCAAAAACTATGATGCATAAAAATAAATAAAAATCTGTTTTAGAATATACAGATGAAGACCTTTCATTATGATACCCCACTTGATATAGTCACTCACTTCGAAAGTTAAAAATACTAATTATTAGTTCATGACCCCAATTTAATTTTTTTTTTGTGATCTAACCCTAAACTCGCGGTTATCAGAATTTTTCTCCAAATGTCAGCTATAAGATCTACTTACCTGCCAAATTTCATGATTCTAGGTCAACGGGAAGTACCCTGTAGGTTTCTTGACAGACAGACAGACAGACAGACAGACAGACAACAAAGTGATCCTACAAGGGTTCCGTTTTTCCTTTTGAGGTACGGAACCCTAAAAAAGTGCTAACCCTAAAACCAGATGTTCATATTATCTTATCAAATATTCGAAGTAGGTATTTGAACTTCAAACTAGACTTTAGAAAAGTCTGAATTACTGAGTTAAACTAATTAATACTTATTTAATTTTCGATTGACTAACGATAGCTATATCTGCGCTTATCTAAACTTCACAGCAAAGCATTTTGGTATATTGTTTGACTTCTTCCTGTTAATCTTAAAATACCAGGCTATGCAATATTATCATAGAACTTTGACAAGGCTTTTTATATCAACTCTAAAGCTCTCTCAAAATCACTGCTATTATAAAATTATTATGGTTAGTGTTTGTATGTTAATTTTTTTATAGTATATGTTACGCAAGACAAAGACTAGAAACTCGATTGAGACGATTCTCTTCAATCCCTAAGTAGGTATGTTTTATTCAGTAATAACTTAGGGTTCATAAGAAAGCTCAGAGTCACTCAGCGGGCGATGGAGAGAGCTATGCTTGGAGTTACCCTACGTGAGCAAAACAGAAATGAGGAGATCCGGAGAACTAGAGTAACGAGTTGCGAAGCTGAAGTGGCAATGGGCAGGGCACATAGTTCGTAAAACCGATAGACGTTGGGGTCCCAAGGTGCTGGAATGGCGACCTCGCACCGGAAGACGCAGCGTTGGAAGACCTCCCCACTAGGTGGACGGACGACATCAGACGAGTCGCAATGAGCCGCTGGATTCAGGCGGCGCAAGACCGTGGCGTGTGGAAGTCCCTACAAGAGACCTATGTCCAGCAGTGGACGTCAATTAGTTGATGATGATGATGATGATGACTTAGAGTAATAAATATGTATTGCTCCAAATTAATCAAAATCGGTTCTCAAGAACTGGAGATATACAAATTGAGCCGGATCTACGCGGGAAAAGCCGAAGGACAGAGTCACAGACAGAATATATAATATACATTACTTGAAAGTTTTACAAGTAGATAAATTCTTTTAAAGGAGTAAGTTCCTTTTTAACCGACTTCAAAAAAAGGAGGAGGTTCTCAATTCGTCGGAATCATTTTTTTTTTTTTTTTTTTTTTTTTTTTTTTTTTTTTATGTATGTTCCCCGATTACTCGAAAACGCCTGGACCGATTTTGAAAATTCTTTTTTTGTTTGAAAGGGTATACTTCAAAGTTGGTCCCATTTCAATTTGGTGAAGATCTGATGAACATCTTCGAAGATAGATACTGGAACTCCTCAACGGATAAGAGTAAATTGCTCGCGATCAGTGTAATAGCTTAGTAAACAGTAGATTTTTAACCAGTCATAGCATAATTCCATGGGGCCACTAAAAATTGTGAAATAAAAATTTTTTACAAAAAAATAAAAACCGACTTCGTTACACAAACACTAAAAATTGAAAAATAATTTAATTTATTACCGATTATATTATGTATACAAGAGTTAATATAGTTCCATAATAATATTTTTTGGGGTCGGTGCCAATGAGGTGCCATTGTGGAGTCCCATAAAAATATGAAGTCTAGACGATTCGCGCAGCTAAAGCTAATTGGCACCGGCACCAAAAAGTATTATTATGGAACTATATTAACTCTTGTATACATAATATAATCGGTAATAAATTAAATTATTTTTCAATTTTTAGTGTTTGTGTAACGAAGTCGGTTTTTATTTTTTTTGTAATTACAAATAATTTCGACTGTACTTTCCCATAGACTTATGTAACTAAACTAGTCAATTCAACGTAATATAACAAACTTTAAAAGTGTGGTATGTTTTACGAGACCGGTTTAGTGAAATCAGAGACTACGCGCGATACTATACTCACCTCCACGAGCAGATAAAACTAAGTGATGTATGTCTGTTTCTGTAGCTACTATTTCTCTGTTGTTTTAACATCAGTAATTACAGTTCTCTGTATGAAAAGTCCAGTCTATAGTACTAATAATTATGTTCGTTGATAGTAGATAATAGCTAGGCAAAGTAGCGGGCTGCAGTTTCTATAATTGGAAATCGTATTACTTAGCAATTTACATTACAGGACTAAATCAATAGTTTTCATCTAAGTAATCATCACCTCTATAAGTCTCATCTTCTACATTTGGTGTACCTATACTTCTTCCTTTACAACCTCCCTTACTGGCCGAGGAGGGTCACTGGTTAGAGATCTCTTGCCTGCCCAATTTTTCATGTTTTCTTCTTTTTAAGTACAATTTTTTTGCTCCAAAAAAGTATCACGCGAAGATTTTTAGCATTATTGATAATAAATAAATGCCAAACAAAAAGACCCCGTCAACTAAAATGCAAGGCCTTCAACCTACTTAGCAAGTTACATTACAGGACTAAATAGTTTTCATCTAAGTAATCATCATCTCTACAAGTCTCATCTGCTATATTTGGTGTACGTGGCTTCTTCCTTTACCACATCCCTCACTGGCCGAGGAGGGTCACTGGTTAGATATCCCTTGCCTACCCACATTTTTACTTTTTCTTCTTTTGTTAAGTACAATTTTTTTGCTCCAAAAAAGTATCAAGCCAAGATTTTTAGTATTTTTGATAATATAATGAAACTAGCTTATGCTCGCGACTTCGTCCGCGTGGACTACACAAATTTCAAACCATTATTTCAACCCCTTAGGGGTTGAATTTTCAAAAATATTTTCTTAGCGAATGCCTACGTCATAATAGCTATCTGCATGCCAAACTTCAGCCCGATCCGTCCAGTAGTTCGATCTGTGCGTTGATAAATCAGTCAGTCAGTCACCTTTTCCTTTTATATATTTAGATAAATGCCAAACAAAGAGACCCCGTCAACTAAACGCCTTCAATGTTATAGGTATGGACAACTTTTGTGGATTTGTAAAACTAACATCCACGGACAAAGTATTATTGCACGCGTCGCGAATCATTTTAACAGTAAAAATACCAGATCATTGCGAAACTACGAACAATAGGTAGGTAACTCGTAATGAGAAAAGTTATTGATGAAATACAATATACACGTTACATACCTTTATACATATCTATATATTCCATCTATGTTTAGTGCTATACGTGCTTCAATCTTTGTGATCGACGTCTTGCATATAATATTCACTAGCTTTTGCCCAGCGGCTTCGCCCGCGTAGTACGTGTGATTTTTGCAATAATTGTTACGCCGGCTTACTAGTACTTAGGTGCTTACCCTTCGTCAATACCATTAATGCTATTTGTTTTTACAAAATATGTTTTATATGCTCCTATCAATAGGTAGCTTTACCCATAGAGAAAAGTCTTGGTATGGTCCACAATGCTCCAGAATATTCGACAACATTCGAGAATGTTCTGGAATGTTCTACAATGACCTTGGATATTCTGTAGAATGCTCTCAAATACTCTCGAATGTTCTTGACTATTCTAGAAATTTCTTTAGGGCGAAACTTTATAATTATCTTCAAAAGCACACCCTTCAGGTAAAAACGGGAACTTTCTTCATGGACGGGAGATAGAGAGCTATCACACCATATAACTACCTTGATTGTATCGGGACTCAAATATACCACCACAATAATATACAATTTTAGCTAAGTAAGGTTATAACTTCGAGCATCTAAAAAAATGTTTATAATATTGATAATTACAATTCATACCACGCTCTTCGTAGGACGAAAACGTGTAGAAACAAATCTCAGGAGATGCCCAAGATAGTTTAATCTTCTAGTCTTCACGAAGAAAAAATTCAACATGGGAAATGTTGAATTTTTTCTTAATATATGTTTTTAATATAAATCTTGGTTATTTAATAAAACTGTAAACTAAGAATAGATTCATAATCAACTTACCTAATTAATGCTAACTGTTTTTAATTGTATTTTTTTTCATCATCTCAAGCGTATGAATTAAGACTCACTTTCTGAACTACAAAATTTAAGTTAACTAGTTACAGAAATAAAACTGTAAAATTACTTACCTACTACGTAGTTGAGATGTACGTAATATCGTGCTTTATTGTTTAAAAAATTGATGAAATGCAATTTAGATATAAATGTAGTGCAAGATGAAGTTCGAAAATTACTCAACTCAACTACTTATTAAACTATACAAAATAAAAACTCCAGAGGAATAGTCAATTTTTCTTGTAGATAGGTACATATTATACAATACTAACTTAAGCCCGCGACTCCGTTCGCGTGGACTACGCAAAGAGGCCAATCCCTATTTTACCTCCTTAGGGGTTGATTTTCAAAAATCCTTTCTTAGCAGATCTCTACGCCGTAATTGCTATATGCATACCCAGCCCAATCCGTCTAGTAGTTTGAGCTGTGCGTTGATAGATCAGTCAGTCAGTCAGTTTTTCCTTTTATATTTTAATATTCACATATAAATATGTATCAAAATTTTATTTAACAAACAAAATATCCAGTTAAACCATGGGTCCATACTTCCATGGTCTTCATCATCGTGGTCAACCGATAAGGGATATGGTATCTTGTAGAGAGGGACCAAGGTCTTGCACCACCTGAATTCAGTCTCATGAAGTCTTAAATTAAAATACGAGACATTTCACCGCGGTTGCCTTATCCGGTGACAAAAGGGCTGGCACATTTTTTGCACAAAAAATCAGTCTAGCTTTTCAGCGTGAAATTCAGCCAGTATATTTGGCATCATTATACATAATATAATTTGTACAGTACCTTAAAGTACAGCTAGCTACATATATAAGTTTTACTGTAACACTTTCAATAAAAAAATCTAACGGATCATTTTGTTAATTAAGACTCACTTTCAGAACTACAAAATGACAGTAAACTACCGAAATCAAACCATCCAAAGCGCTACTAATAACGACTCGTGGGTGTAAAAAAAATAGTTCGGTAAAATGCCATTTGGTTTCATGCTAGCGCTCGTGTGAGACAGAGAAAAGAAAGTGCAGGTAGTGGGTAACCTCGAGGCGAATGGAGCAAGATTTATTAGATCGTAACTTAGGGGTCGGCACTCGGCAGCAAGCTGCTGTCGCGTTTTCGTCTCAGAATCAAAAAAGTAAACATTTCGGAATATTATGTTCGAGACACATTTTATTTAAGCTTTGTAAGATACGCTTCTGCTAAATGGATTGGTTATTTATTGTCTGATCGTGATACTTTATTAAGTATCTAATTATGTAGCATAGTTATTTGAATGTTTAATATTTTGTACTCTACTACTATTAATGTTGAATTTGCTTATAATATATCAATATTTTAATCTAGTTCCCTCTTCGTCTAATATAATTTTCGTTAATTAAAACCTAATTAATTGAACCTTATAGTTAAAAAATTAATGTCACTGGAATAATTTAACTAGTTTACTATGAGTTTACATTTCGTGGCTCTAATTTCTTTCGTTCATTAAAATCTTCTGTATTGTGTTCTCCTCAGCTTAATCAATATTCTTGATTGTTTAAATTGACGAGAATTTGTAACACAGGTATAAGTATGGGACACGTCCAGATTTTCTAGTTATGACACCTTATAATAAGCTTCAACCCTTTCGTTATGTTACCATACTTATTCTTATTTTATTTTCATAACTTTTATAATGGTTAGAGCACCGCGACGACGAATATTACGTAAGAGTTGTGTAGTTACTAGGTCATAACGTGAACGAGTGCCTGAGAACTTTGTCAAACCTCAAGTGGTCACAGCACGAAGATTGTTGTCCTGAAGAGCGCTTTTGATATTTCTACCCAAATGTTCTTCAGCAGCTACAACGGAATTGATTTTTAGCATAAAAGCGTGGATAGAGTTATTCACTGTATAATATCCTTAGTATCTAATAATTTATCTCCGTTCTTGAATTATATCAGTGGCAGAAATGCAATACATTAAAAAATTTCTAACAGATTTTAGTTTAGTTAGAAAAAGTTTTAGAGCAGTTTTTGGAATTTGTCTCCATATCTAAAAAAATGTTCTTGATTATGTTTCTAAATCGCAATGAATTTATTTAAAGTCTGTCTGTCTGTATACTTTTTCAGCCTTTTGTCAAATATTCGGATTTTTCCTATTGCTTGTCGGATGGCTGACCTCATATTGTCTCGGGTTTTCCTTTTGCGATTCGGCATGATGTGTTAATGAAACTGAATTGACGCAACAAACTAGGTTTCAAATATTGTCCGCTTCGTTTCATTGATGTAAAATAATATAATGCGTATTAGAAACAATGGAGCTGGAATTATTATGAAGTAGATCTTTATCCTCATACTCGTAGTTAACTAATAGACATATTATTATACTAAGTAATAATGTTTCCTAAAAGTCTAAAACTTGCGTCAGACGAGAATTTATTGTCGTTTTCCCCGTGAGTTTTAAAATGCAGAAGTGAATTTGTTTCTGATAGCCGTAAGCCTAGATCCGGTTTGTTGTATTTGGTTTAAGCAGAAGCGGATTGTTCGTATGGGGAATTTGGTTGTTTTCGGGGCTCGAAGAATCAAGTGCTCCTAAACAGATTTCACTGATTAGCTTGTCGCTGGAAGCTTTTGTGTCGTAAACAAATAGATCGAGTCATGACAGTCAATAGCGTCTAAGTGACGGTTTATAGCGTACGTCACCCGCTTCCTCTGCGGCGTACGTAGCCGTGCCCGGTGACGCAATTGGCTTTTTCAATGTCTTATCTACAGTGCGGCATACTGTCATTCGCCGAGTGATCGTCGGGCTGCGCGCGCGCCTCTCGCGCAGTTCAATTTTGATTTTTGCTTCACTTGTTAGTGTTGCCTTTATACTTGCTCACCGTCGAGGACGAGTGACGAATTGCGCTCTTTCAGTGCTTGTGTTTGGAACTTTTTGTGATATTTAACGAGTCGCTAATCACCAATTACCGGATTGTTTGCGATGTACATGTCTGGATTTTTTATTTTCTCTCCTGAACTATCGGCGAGGTAGGTGTTAATTAAAAATATTTATAGGTCATCATATTATATTTAAAGCTCGTGTAATTTAGTTCCTTGATCGTTTCACATGATTGCGATCGTACCGATGTCGGATTATACCTATCGAGTGTTATTCTTATTGGCCCGTTTAGGCATCGAGGCATTGTTCTTTGACCTAGTACTTGCGTCGGCTGAGTTTATTATTAAATGGTATGCGTTCCGCGATACGTTTTAATAAACATTTATGGATAGGACAACTTTTACATTTTTGGCACCTTGATTTCAAGTTCGGCTAATGACATTTAGAAGAGAATAATAATTGTCGTCTGTATACAACTGGAACATCTCATAAAACAGCCCCGATAACCGTATCTACAAGTGCTAATGTGGCGAGTGTGTATTAATATATTTATTTCATTGTTACAGAATGACTCCGCAAGAGGAGCGAGAGAATTCTCGCGGAGTCGAGATCGCGGACACGTTTGAGGACGACATGTTCGGGCCGCCTCGCACCGAGCCCGCCGCCAGGCCCAAGCTCTCCATGATTTCCGCCCGCCTCCGCGCCAACGAGGAGCGCAAGCGAGTCATCGAGATCTGCTCACAGAAGTTGGAGAACATCGAGGATCCCGCCAGAGACCTGCGCAGGTCCGTGTGCATAAATAACACCTACTGCCGCCTCAGTGAGGAAGCGCGTAGAGAAAAGGAGGCCAGAAGACGAAGGGCGAGGGAGGAGTGCGACGACTCGTGGATAGGGAAAAAGGCGCGCCGCGCGGTCGAGGACGAGTGTCTGGCGCTACTGGACGCGATACCAGAGCTGGGGGATGCCAACCTGGGGTGTGCGCAGCTCGCGCGGCAGATGCAGGACGGTTCCCGACAGGACGCGCTGCTGCCCGCCGGCCTGCTCACCGTGCTGGACTCATGACCGCGCCGTCCCGCGCACGTACACTCCTCGCTGTGATGCCAGCGCACCGAGTAAGACTCGCGCGAGCCGAAGCGCTCGAGTCGCTGACCGAGATATCGGCCGCGTTAGGAACAAATTCACCCGAATGAGCCGACGCGTTCCGGATCGCGGTCGAGCGCGCCTCGCAACCTGACCGCTGGACATCTCATTGATAGAATTCTTGTCACCCCGAAACGGACGGACGACGACGTTAGCCAATTCTTTGTTATCAAGAGACGTACTTACTTTGTTAGCGTGTTTTTATAATTTAGTGAAAGTTGCTCAGGTACTAGCGGGTGCGGTCCGATTAGTGTTCGACGATCGCTTCTTATATCGGAGGACCCGCAGTGTTCTATCAGATATGACGACGTGTCGCAGTGTAGGTCGGGAGATAGATTGAGGACGTTCATCGGTTGACGTTGGGAGATATGTAGATTCTAAGCCATAATTATTAATGCATTATTGTACATTAAATAATTAAATGAATCGTGATTAAGGTATAGTGCAAAACAACTGGGAACGGTAGCATTTACCAGGTGAAGATACTATCGGATCGGAGTAGCTTTCTTTGTTTAATTTTTAAATGTTCGGTGGACTGAGAAAACGCGTACGTCAGCTCTACGACGAAAAGATAACATCTAATGTAGAACAACAGTATTTCGCATCCGATAAAATTTGAAAGTAAAAGCCAAATGCGCTTCGCTGCGAAGCGTGAGCGAGAAGGCAGCTAAGCATATTAAGAAATACTCGGAGTACAGTGGGCAATCGAATGTTACGTATTATCGTCGTATTATATGCTCGTAACAAAAGAAAAAACCTTATAAGTGATGACGTGTAGCCGTCGTCGGCACTCCACTCGGCTACAGATGAGCGTATGTGACCTTCCTCGTGTATTAGATAGGCAAGGCCAAGCGTTGGCCCAACTACCCGAACATTTGTTCAAAAGTGCATTTCAATAAGTCTGATTTTCTCATCGACTGTTAAATTGGTTTATGTTTTAGTTTGTATTATTTTGTTTTAATGTTACCTTATCTCACAATTTACGCCGTGTTACCATTTTGATTTATAATTGGTTGGTGTGAAATATGCGAATCATTATGTTGGTGCCTACTTATCGTTATTGAGCGAATACATTTATATGTGTGTTGTGTCATTGTTAATTTATTTTAGAATGATTTTAGTTCGAAGTGTAATGGAATGGTAAAGTAGGTTGTGCAATTGCGAGCGTTTCGTATGCGTTGTGCAATGGAATAAAGTTGAGAAGTTATTTTATTGAAATCTTAATTGTCGCGAAATATATTGGTTGTAGCCCGTTTCGCCCCTCTGAATAGTAAATAGGTACCTGTAGGAGGGCGAGGGGGTTGCGGCAGTGGGGGGGTGAAGTAGAGGGGCGAAGGGGGCATTAGAGGGAGTAGGGCGCTCCGTTCCCAGCACCTCCTGTGATATTAGCCTAGCCTATATGTCGTATTGTATTTTGTGCTAGTTTCCCCAACCGACTTTTTTTGGAGTTAACGCTATGTATAAAGAAAACGCTTATATAAAATTGATTCCTTTTATATGTATTGGCCATTTTATACGGATTAACCGGTTTTTCGAGTCGTATACCCGACGTTAGTGCGTTTAGATGTTTTGTCACTGTATTATAAAGAAATGTAGGTTTCCTTTTTTTGTATGGCGTTTGTATGTTGATAAGAATTGTGTATTATACAAATTAAGTGCTTATACCTACCACTTCGCCGCTGGATGACTTCCGGCCTTTGATGCAACTAATACAGTTGAACGGGACTTATTATGCGAAAATAAGTATTCAGAAAGATGATTTCCATAAGTTATGTTGATGTCCCTTTTTATTAACGGTAACGATCAGGTGAAAGAAAGGGACGGATACGGCACAGCCGTTGCCTTCCAGTCCTTTCTGAATACGCGTCCTAAATCATGTTGACTAGTTGTTAAACCAGAGACTACCAAATGTATTTTTAAAAGAATATAATTGTGAAGCGCACATAAGATTAAGATTTTTTTTTGTTATTTCACAATTTAGGAAAAGTTTGTAAAAAAGAAATGCAGATAAAAAATGTAATTGTGTAGGTTAATTAATATCGCCTCTTATTACCTCGCTAAGAATTTGAAGAGCGCTATTAGATTTTAGAGTGTCAAATGTTTTACTTAAAAAAGATAACATTCCAAAATCAACTTTGACGATTACTTTATACTCATTACCTACTGCCTTCGCGTAATTTTGCCACTGGGATTTATTGTGTTACCAACTGGGAATAAGGTTCAAAATTGAGGAAAATTATTGCTATGCGGTAGCTAAAATCACGATCCTCAACGGTAAAATGATGAACTGATATAATCTAAAAGCGCTTTGTTATTTTCTAGGAAAGTAGTCAAATTACTTAACAATATTATGATTTGTATGTAAAACTTAATAAGTGTTAGCAAAGTTTTACAAAAGCTATTAGGTACGTCAGTGAAAAACTTAATTTTATTATGATTTTAAATTTTGGTCACAATACCCTTTTTAATTTTTTTATGTTTAGTACAAGGTTTCTATTATGTTGACGCCCTTAAATAAAATAAGATGTTTTGTAAAAAGATAATGCGTTTATATTTTTTATGAAAGATATAATTGTACAATAAAAAGTCATACTCATTATTCCCACTGTTTTTAGTTTTTAGTCCTTAACTAACCCGTCAGAATTACCAACGAAAGGTGACATCTCAGACATCTAGATAGCATTAATTAAGATAAGCTTTTATTTACATCTTAATATTAAATTATTTAAAAGCTAAAGTTCAACTAAATTAACGAATCTGGTCTACCAGTTCTGTAGTGTATCACCAAATGATAATAACCTATAATCTATATCGATAAATGATAGTAATATAACCTTCTACCAAGTAGTGACCTACATAGAATGTCTCTACCTCCGAATCTCTACGGTACTACTACTACTACTACTACTAGAGGTAGATGTAGAAGGAACCAGGGACTGAATTACCGGTATTTTTTTCAAAGCGTTAACAAAATTCATCTGTTAACGTTAAAATGTACCTAACGATAAAAATAACGATACCCATACATCCATTAACGTTCGTTATCTAGATACCATTATTAATACCGGTAAAAGTAACAATACTTATACCGGCAATTATACACCTGTCTCTATCTAACGATGCCGTGTACAAGTAGCATTTACCGTACGATAAAAATATAAAGTTAAATCATATTGGTATACCGCTACTATTAATGATAACTTTTTAACGTAACACATTTCGTAAGAAATGTTTTGGTGTAGTGCATTCAAAATAAACTGGCGTGTTTCCACTTGAGACCGTCATTAGCAATAACAATAGTGTTGATACTTTTGAATTCACCCGCTACGACTTAATCCTATTGTTATTGTTAATGACGGTCTCAAGTGGAAACACGCCAGTTTATTTTGAAGGCACTATGGTTTTACCGTTAAAAATAATGGTAACCATCTCTGGTAGCAACTGCTTTTTCCATCAGATGAAACCTAACATTAATAAAAGAAGATTAGGGCAGCATAACTACGCAGTATGAATTTGTAGGACTACAGGTACCTACATCAGAGATTATTCAATTACTATTGAAGGTCATTAGTATAAATATTTCGAACTCAGCTACAGTTCTCGGGATCCCTTACCTACTTTATTCAGTTGCCGCTAAAGCCAGAGATGACTAAGCCAATGTGATTATTTATAAAAAAGTTAAACGCTAAAAATGTTAGTCACGCAGTTTTGAATATAACAATAACTTTCAATTTTTACGAACTACGCCTGTTTTGAGCATGGAACCTTGTTTGTGTTGATAGATAGGTAATTTTTAAACTTCGCAATAAAAAAAATATAAACATCAAAGGTAGAGGAAAGAAATATATGAATTGGATAAATTATTTTTTCAAAAATTATTTAGCCAGTTTTGAGCAATAAATTATAGGAACGGTAGAGATACTCACTAAAATGACAAAATTAGATAGAGACTTACTTATTCAAACAATACTATGATTTATTACAAGAAACTATATAGGTATTTTGAATAATTCTCGATATATATCTAAACAAAAATAATGTTAATTAAAATTAAATTGCAAAAAAATCTCCAACAATAAAATGAAAAAATTAATGGAGACATTTTCATCAAATTGCTTCGGACTACAAAACTTTGATATAAAAGTAAGTTTCGTGTCTAGTCAAGGGCTATCAACAAAAGAAAGAGAACAATAAAATTAGAATTAGTAAAATCTTTTGCAAGTGATTAAAAATCTGACGAACATTTTAATTTTTTCTTTTTTTACGATAAAGAAACAAAAACATTAGTTTTAATAGTAATAGAAAAGAAAATCAATTTCGTTTAGAGCTGTCAGGTTTAAAGATTCTGCCCCTGTAACCTTTATAGACCGCTGTGTATGAGTTGGTTCTACTGAGCAATAAGTAAAGCAATGATATGTACATAGGATAAAATAATATATAGAGCTTCGATATACAGTCCACTATTATTGGATTCTAATTTTGGAACTCCTTACGAACCAACACACCTATCTAATAAAATCTGCAGCACAGTTGTGTAACATTCCCCCGCGTGTAAGTGCTACAATTAGCGTATTATCAGAGGTTAATGAGCCAGCTTACTCCAAAGAAATTAAACGCATTTTAAACTCATTAGAAACAAATACATTGCCAAGTTGAAGTAGTGGATTATTTTAGAAACTTGCGTGTTTCCGAGCTAACGTGAATATGCGTGTCATAGAGTAAAAATAGCGTTCTGCCTTTGTCGGACTAAAACTGTTTTTAATATAATTAAAAGCAGAATTTTTCATTCTTAAGGTTCTTACGCGCTTCTCCATACAAACGTATTACACCTACCTATTATTCTATTATTTGTTGTTCTAGAATCTAGCCAGATATCGATTTATCTCTATTTTATCTATGCCCTAAGACAATAAATAGAGTAAAATTATTTTGAAAGTAATGACTCTTGAAATTACTCTGTAATGTCCAATTTTGAAGCAATTTTGTGCGTAAATAAACCACGGCTTTAAGGCTTGTACTTAATAATAATTTCAAATATCTTTAGTTAGTTAAAAATGTTAATTAAATTGCAAAAAGTTAACTTAATATCAACGTTGATTTGAGTTGTTCACACATCAGGCATCTTGCTCTTGAGTATGTCGCGCCCGTAAATGTTGATTGCAATAGCATGCTCTAACGCTCGACTTGGAGTGACCATGGAGAGCACTCTTAACATTTATTTACGACTGACTGAGTTTGTATGGTTTTCGATATTTGCCTAAAAGAAACGATTTAAAAAAGAACAATCTATTTTCGAACGTCAATAGGCTGAGGTTTTAATTTTTCTTTTTAAATTAAAACCTGTTTTATTTATGCAGGTACTTCCGAATAATGAGAATATTGCCTTGAAGGTCAGAGATAATTATAAAAACGTGAGCATTTCTGGATTTTTTTATTAAATATTGAAAAACAGTATGTTGATGGCGGGAGTTTCGGTACCAAGGAGGCGATATTATAACCGCTCAAACAATAATGTTAAGTGTTTTTGTAAATGTTAATTATATATTATTGTAATTAGCTGCTAATTTTATAAATGTTTCCTGTCTTAAGCTAAGAGATGATCATTAAATAAATATAAATTAAAAATATTTACGAATTTTCATTTTTTAAACAATCCCATACCAATCTTATATAATATATGTGAAATAGGTGATATATGTGAAATGTATCTGTTCTATCTGTTGAATTTTCATGACCTGACCGATTTTGACGAAATTTGATTCGGAGATACCTAGCTTGAATTCCGGAGACGCACTTAGGCTACATTTTATCCTGGAAAATGAGAGAGTTGCCACGGAATTTGTAAAAACCTAAACCCACTCGGATGAAGTCGCGGGCATCAGCTACTAGCTTATAAAAGGGCCTTTACTGGTTCTGAATACTATATCACGATACATATTTTTGCCACCGCCCTGGCGCAGTGGTAAGCACTGAGGTCTTTTTTCTTTATACCGGGTTCGATTCCTGGCAGGGGCTTGGAATTTTATAATTACAAAATTTCTGGTCTAGTCTGGTGGATGACTTCGGCCGTGGCTAGTTACCGGCAAAGCCATGCCGCCAAGCGATTTAGCGTCCCGGTACGATGCCGTGTAAAAACCAAAGGGGCATGGGTTTAATAAAAACTGCCATACCCCTTCCAGGTTAGCCCGCTTTCATCTTAGACGGCATCATCACTTACCACCAATTTTTTACCAAAAATTTTAGATTGCAATCAAGGGCTAACTTATATCTGAATTAAAAAAAACATATTCTAAACTCTGTAATTTTGTATGTTACCTATCCTCAAACAAACCAATATAACAGAATTTCTAGACTGATTGTACCGCCCTAAATCTGCCAAAAGCATTCCTCAGTCCTCGCAAATACTTGTTTGTACTTACCCCTAGCATGAAGCACGTCGAAAACTTTGATGGTTTTCGCGAGTTCGATATTATGTCATCAAACAAAATCGTTTTAGTACGAAGCTATCAAAATTGTTATGGAATTGGCCACCAAATAGTAATAAGGCAAGTGCGAATTGGACTTACGCACGAAGAGTTCCGTACCATTGCGCAAGAAATAACACAAATTTTTTAATTTGTATGGCGGCTATTTAAAAGAATATTACCTATTTGTTGTTATAGCGGCAACATAAATACACACTCAGTGAAAATTTCAGCTCTCTATCTATTATACGGTTCATGAGATATAACCCGATAACAGATAGACAGACGGATGGACTAGCAATGTGCTAGTACCACAGGACAATTTCGTGCTAAAGGATCAAGCATTGATTTATTCGATAGATCGCTGTATCTATGCTAATTAGGATTTTATTGCGTGGATCTAATGCGAGGTCGCGTCGCTAGATGCTTGATTATCAAGTCGGTATAGAGGCGTCGCGCGTCGTCCTAAGAGCTAGCGCACACCGCACGGTGCGGTGAGTTGCGGTGCGTTTTAAAATCCGTAAATTTGATGTATCAAAGCACCGGCAAAGCCGTGCCGCCAAGCGATTTAGCGTTCCGGTACGATGCCGTGTAGAAATCAAAGGGGTATGGGTCTAATAAAAACTGCCATACCCCTTGCAGGTTAGCCCGCTATCATCTTAGACTCCATCATCACTTACCACCAGGCGTGATTGCAGTCTCGGGCTAACTTGTATCTGAATTTAAAAAAAAAATCTGGTCCGGAATTAATACCGCAGTGCGCGCGCTACCATATTATAGTTCTATAGTTCACAGATTTTGCGGGGGAAAAACGTACGGAAATTGACCGCGGTGCGCGCTAGCTCCATACAACGCGTCATGCGCGATCATCGCAAAGTTCGTGCGAATTTTAATCGTACGAACGCGTACTATCAAGAAGAATAAAGGTGTCCTAATTGGCATTCGCGCGATGATCGCGTATTCGCGTTCTATTAGGACACTGGACAACGATGCCGAAGAAACTGCAATCCAAAAAGATGCCGATTTCAACGAATAAGTAGGTATTCAATCTTGATATATGGACCGAGCTAAGTAAAAGGACTGCAAGGTCGGCTGCTTGCGTTTTGGAACAAGTATGTAGGTAACAAATAAGGTAGATAATTATGACGCGTGATCCAAACGTGCAGCACAACAGCCTTACTGCAGCTAATTTCTTTACAGCTATGACCTCAATTTCAAGAAATCCTTAAGAACTAATTAAGATAATGGATACCTACAGTTGGTATTATGTAAAACCGGCCAAGTGCGAGTCAGGCTCGCGCAGCGAGGGTTCCGTACTATAGTCGTATTTTTTCGACATTTTGCACGATAATTCAAAAACTACATAAAAAATCTGTTTTAGAATGCACAGATGAAGACCTTTCAAATGATACCCCACTTGATATAGTTATCTTACTTAGAAAATTGAAAATATTAATTATTAGTTCATGCCCACAATTTTTTTTTGTGTGATGTAACCACAAATTCACGGTTTTCAGAACCTGCCTTTCACTGCCTGCCAAATTTCATGATTCAACGTCAACGGGAAGTACCCTGTAGGTTTCTTGACAGACCGACAGACAGACAGACAGTCACTTCGGCTTTCGAGACTTGCTAAGGTTTCAGGTATCGAAACCATACTTACTTCTTATTATACTAAGGTACATCATACTTACAATACGCGGCCGAAAGTGATGAACATTGGCCTTTAGAATGACATTTCATCTTTGTAGAGCGTTGTCTCTGTCACTCATACCTGTATGACGCTTTGTCGGTCTGAACGACCGAGACAGTGCTCTACAAATCTGATGTCTCCTTCAAAAGATCGATGTTCCTGTACGTATTTTGACGACATAGGTAAAACGAGACAATTGTATGTCTATGACAAAACCTGTCTCGGTTGAACTCAAAAATCTGTCTGTGCGGGTGTCCCGCAAATTGCTAATGCGCGTGGCCCGCAAATTGCTAATGCGCGTGGCCGCCATTTTAGTGACGTTAGTACTAGACTGAAGTTGCGAGCTGATGGTATATTTTTTTTACTTAATTATAAATTTCGTCATTTAGATGTTAATGAGACATGGTTCCAGCGCAATAGCAATTTGCGGGACTTATACAGATAAAATCATTGAAATCAGCAGAAAACTCTATCATCTCTCACATAAGTGCATTCCTTTCTCCTCCTTTTCGGCTGTATTTAGCAAAAACTACTTATTCAAGTCTAAAATATAGTTTGCCATCCAGTTGCAGCTATTCTGATTACGTAAGCGACCAGTCTAGATATTCGCAAGTGGCAACTGAGCGGAGAATTCGCCAATGCAACACGTAATGTGTTATAGAAACACTATGCTAAACATTTTAATATGACCACCTAGAGCGGTACCTACCTAGAAAACGAGATGTCTTAGGTTCGATTCCCAATCTAGTTACAGTTAGGTTTAATAATTCGTTGAAATCGTATGTCGATTTCGACGACAGTTCATTTGCTGTCTCTCTTCTTCTTCTTATTTTGCTTTGTGGCTATTGCTGTCTTACTCTAGCCGGACGTTTGACAGCAATGATCGCGAGATTTACGCCTGTCGCAAGGCTGTCGCGAGACACGTAATCACCCCCCGGGTCTCCTTTCAGAATGAGAAAGGTTTGGCCATACTACCACTACCACGCTGGCCAAGTGCGCGTTGGCAGACTTCACACTCTTTAAGAACATTATGGAGAATTATCAGGCATGCCGGTTTCTTCATGATGTTTTCCTGCACCGTTAAAGTAAGTGATATTTAGTGAATGACTAGCTGACACACGCGACTTCGTACGCGTGGATTTAGGTTTAAAAATCCTGTGGGAACTCTTTGATTTTCCGGAATGAAAAGTAGCCTATGTCACTCTCCAGGTCTTAAACTATAACCATGCAAAAAATCACGTAGATCCGTTGCTCCACTGCGACGTGATTGAAGGACAAACCAACAAACACACACACTTTCGCATTTATACCTAATATGGGTACTTAGTGATTGGCAGAGTATTTCATATTGTCGTAACATTGCGTAAATATTCACTCGTACCTATCTCTAACGAAATGTATTTCCCCAATACAACATAATACAATATAACTAATACAATAGAACGAATATTTTCCCTCAATGGTGATTCACAGTCACATATTAGTCACATTGATTAATCATCATCATGATCAACCCATAGCCGGCTCACTACAGAGCACGGGTCTCTCAGTATGAACGGGCGGTGAGGCTGCATCATCAATTGGAAGCAAGTCTGATTGCAGCCAAGCCTCTATAAATAAATAAAAAAAAGACTGCGGCAAAACTTTGCTGAAAAAGCTTGCTAACTACAGCAAAAGAAGCCAATCGCTGGCCAATAAGTACCTACTTAGATGTTCTTCGGTACTAAATGCCCGTTGAAAACATTATGAAGAAATCTCAGGCAGGCAGGCAGGCAGGCAGGTAGGGTTTTCTCACGATGTTTTCCTTCACCGTAAAAGAAAGTGAAATTCTGAAAAGTTTGAGGCGCATTCCCGGGATCGAATCCAGGACCCCCGAGGCCGACGTCATACTATCTACTCTACAGAGGGGCGTTCATATTTAATTTTATCCTTGTACGAATTTTATCCTTATACACAACGCGCGACGGTTGACGCACGAATAGCCAAAAGTTTGCGGTTAGGAACTTCAAGTTCAGGTAACTTTGAGCACCTACGTAGGTATATTATGTGGTCCAACCTGCTTATAGAAGAAGAAAAACTGAGTTGGTACATATTCACATTTTTCTATAGTAAAACTAAGAATTAATACGCTAACATTACATCCGCCGTATTGTGACGTCTTAGCTGGAAATGTACTTTATTTCAATACATTTATAATATCATCATCATAGCCGGCTCACTACCGAGCACGGGTCAGAATGGGCTTAGGCCATATTATTTCACCACGCCTGGCCAAGTGTAGATTGGCAGGCTTCGCACACCTTTGAGGCTATTGTGAAGAACTCTCAGACATGCAAGTTGCCTGTTGATGATGTTTTCCTTCGCCAAGCAAAGTAATAAATTCTAATAATTCTGTAATATTGCGGTGCGTGCCTGGGAGCCAACCACGGGTCCCGAACCCCCCCAATAGGAGGCCGATATCACCGCGTCTATCTGTTTTTTTTTTTTGTGTAATATTTTCAACAGATTTCGTAGTAGATACCTGCAAAAAGTTAGTTAAGTAGATAATTGTATAAAAAATATAAAAGTAAGGTACCAATTTTCTTTTCAAACAGTAATTTTTAAGTGACAGCAACAGATAGGGGTCCTTTCCTTAATTTAGGTGCATTAAACAACAAATCAGAAATGAGGAGTTCCAGCGGGTGGCGAAGCTGAAGTGGCAACCTCAATAGCTCAACGGTTGAGGAGCGGACTGAATTCCGAAAGGTCGAAAGGTCGGCGGTTCAAACCCCACCCGTTGCACTATTGTCGTACCCTACTCCTAGCACAATCTTGACGCTTAGTCATGAGACGCCAACGCGTTGGGGTCCCAAGGTGCTGGAATGCATTCAATGTGCATTCCAGCACCTTGGAAGACACCCCCCCACCCACTAGGTGTACGGACAACACCAGGCGAGTCGCAGGGAGGCCGCTGGATTCAGGCGGCGCTAGATCGTGGCGTGTGGAAGTCCCTACCAGAGTCCAGCAGTGGACGTCTATCAGTTGTTGATGATGAAACAACCACTTACAGGCTATATTTAATTGAAACAAGAAATGATCGAACCCATAACATAAGTCACCGGCTAGAACTAAAAACAGACGTTGCTCACATCACAATACAAGGGCCAACCACCGTGATTAGGGTAGCTATGCGACACATGTTTCTTGGATTTGACCGGTCATTGTTCCAAAAAACCGGTCAAGTGCGAGTCAGGCTCGCACACAAAGGGTTCCGTTTCAGGTTTTGATTTCCTTGACGGGTCTCTTGACAGATAGATACGACAGATAGACAGAAAAAAGTAACCCTATATAAGCCTCACCGCTTAGACCCCCGGGAAAAGACGGCCCTGAAGCATTCCATTGTATTAACAAGTCAAAATATTTATTCGCTTCCACTAAGTACACTAATTAAGTCCCTCACTAAGTCCCGTAATTACTTAATTAGAAGCCCTTAATTGTACGTTATTAATAATTACATTTAAATCACAGGTAAATAAGTTCAAAAGGTATTTTGTGAATTCAAACTAGAAGACCTATTTAAACACAACACGAGTTTGTCCTCAATAATAAAATAATTAAATGCTACTTTTATTTGTAAACGAATATCATTAGGAAAAGCTTTTCTATAAGGATTGCTTAGGTTACCTGGTAAGGGCAGATTAAGTATAATTGAAATAATAATTGTTTATTTATCGGTATTTTCTAGGAACTTTTTGAAAAACGTAGTAGGTGAGTAAACATATTATTTTTTTGCCGTGGTACTTTTGTGAAACTACTTACCTAATTTAATTTATTTTATTAGGAAAACTTACAATTAAGAGGTCAATGGGTGCAAAAGTTTTTATTTTCTCCAGAGATTACCATCCTGTTTTGGTCTATCCACTTGTGGCGACTCTACTTGTACCTAGCAAGTGAATATAGGCTCCACACCATTCCCTGCATCTTATACAAAGCCACAGCCCTTCGAGCATTGTGTTTATCACGAAGGGTAACTTTTATTATCCGCCACCTAACACAGACCTGCCGCATTCCATTCAAAACCCCCTCAGCCATACAGCCGGCCTCACAGACAGAGGGGGTGGGAGACCAATACAGCTGGTCGTCATAACTATTGAACGATATGTGAATTAATGGTTTGCGAAGGAAATTGATTTTACAAGTCACACATTTCGGTATTGCTCGAGGCCAATTAAGGCTATTCACTAAAATGTCACTGTCTGCTTCCTTGTTTTACTAGTTTACTTAATTACTTACTTAATGGCATTTTAATTTTATTTCTGACAAGAATATATCTACGACTTTTCCGGCGAAGAATGTAGGTAACTGTGTAGTGTGTGTAGTTTTGAACCTTGTGAGATTTACTCGCAATAAAATGTAAAAGACTCGTTAAAATCGGTTAAACCGTTTTGAAGATGAATCTACTCTAGACAAACAGTCAGACAGAAGTTTTAAAACTGGTGCTTAGGCAAAGAAATCATCTCAACCCATCGCCAGTGTTTCGACTTCCTCCAGTTCACCACTGGCCAAGTCCGGATTGGCACATTTCAGACACTTTTGAGAACAATATGAAGAAGTGGCAGACATGCGGGTTCGCTAAAGCAAGGGATACCTATTTCTATCACGCATAACAGACGGAAATGTTTAAGTGCGGAAACCAGCCCAGAGTGAAGAAGACCTTTTTTTTTTTTTTTTTTTTAATTTATTATCAAATAAAAATACATACAAATAAAAGCTTAAACTAAAAACACCGAAAAAACCACAGAGGTTTGTCCTCGGTGCCTATCTGCAACGAAGATACCTATTAACTCATTACTTAAAAGAAATAATCTACAGTAGGTATATAACGCGAAGAATCACGTAAGTATGTAACATAATATTATAATCGTGAGTAGGTTTATTAAATTTATTAGGTGAATAGGATTAGCACTAATATAAATAATTATATAATCTACATAGACACAAAAGACTCAGCCATCTAACTTACTACTTACCTATTTCTATTTATTAGGTAGGTACTTAATCGGTTAGGTAATCAATTAATCCAAAAAGTAAAGAGGTGCGTAACCGGGATGAACCCTGGACATCCCGAATAGGAAGTCGTCGCGCCGTCTTAATTAAAAGACTATCACCAGCACCAGTGATGTGGTTATAACTCTATGATCACCACAGTTTTTAATTTAATTTGAAATAGGTGAGCATAAAATGTATGGAATTTTATGAATTAAGTATGTAATAAAATTCATTAAATTTTCATATTCAATATGAAAACTTAATCAAAGCCATTTGGAAATCACTGACAACATTACAGTTTTATTTAGGTATTTTTATAGATTACGAGGTGTTAGAAGGGCCTTCGGAATTAATTTTTATGATAGTGTGGCTATTAGGCTATGTTAATAAATACATCAGAGATTTAATTAGACTAAGATTGATTTATTTTTCCTTATATTTGAACTTGAATTATGTCTCACCTGATGGTAACATTTAAAGGGTAACCCCAGCCTTTTAAATAAATAAAATAAATAGGTAGGTACTTAGATAAATAAGTGATTTCTTTCCCAAGAAGGATACTTAGGTACTATCACTTATACATAGTTACTTAATTATATTTCATCATTCATGCATAAACAAGTATCATCATCACCCATTGCCGGCTCACTACAGAGCACGGGTCTCCTTTCAGAGTGATAGGTTTTGACCATAGCCTACCACGCTGGTCAAGTGCGGATTGGCAGACTTCACACACCTTTGATAACGTCATGGAGAACTCTCAGGCATGCAGATTTTCTCACGATGTTTTCCTTCTGTTTCTTGTTAAATGGATGGGCCGTGAAAACGCACACTCGCAAGCCCCGATTTTCATCTCGACTTGTCGCGTACTATAGAAATTAGTATGAATTAATGTTTGTCAATTGTTTAATAAAATATTCGGCGTTATATTGTTATTAACGCGGCAAAAGTGTGAAATTAGATAACAGCCACGCATAGGCCACACTACTAAATATATAATATATATATATAGGAAAATTACTACCTATTACTCCAGTAGTTCGCGATAAGACGTGACGTCACAGTGTCATCACCACAAAGGTTGAGGTAAAACAAGTGGCCGATACACTTCACTAACGAGCTAACGGGAATATATTAGTATTCAGATAAGCATATTAATTAGGTGGGGTTTTACTTAGAAGTGCTGTCTGGGACGGGCCCTTTGTTGCTATGTGCATTCTATGCTGTTTCGGAGAGCACGTAAAGCCGTCGGTCCTGATTTTTTTCCGGTCGTGTCGGATTTTCGTCCCATCGGGCTATGAGACTGAGGGAATAGAGAATGCATCTGTGAATACGGAGGCGTGAGGCTATACGCAAAAAAAACAGATTCGGGGGGAACATCTCGACCGAAAGAAATTATGAAGGGGCACCTCGGCCATTCGGACGAGTTTCTTTCGGTCGAGATGTCCCCGAAGTCAAAAAATAATAGGCTACTTGACTCATATCTAATTTCGTCCAATAAATGATTATTTATTATAGTATTTTGCTTAAGACAACGAAATATATCAATAACAATTATTAAAAACGCAGGATGGATATATAAATCCAATTTAAAAAAAAACAGTTTTTATTTTTATTTGAAACTCAGAAAACGCTGTCAGCCATGATGTGACGTCATTAAATATGTAAACAAACAAATGTCATCCCTATTGACTAACGTAGTATCCATATATATAAAATTTCAAGTCCTGACTAACTTATATATCAACGCACAGCCTAAACATCTAATCAGCTGGTTCTAGATACATGAAATTTGGTGGGTGTGTTCTTTGTAGGTAAAGAGAAGGTATCCACTAGGAAAGGATTTTTTGAAATTCCACCCCTGAGTGGGTTAAATGGGGGTTTGAAATTTATGAAGTCCACGCGGGCGAAGTCACGAGCATAAGCTAGTTTTTATATATTTCTAAAAACTCATAGTAAACAAATTATCGTTTTCACTTTATAAATTGAATAAGTTATTAAGTAAGACTTACAACAAAGTGATCTTTGCAAAAATAAATTTGGGTTGCAGTCGTTAGTGATATAGGATCCCTTTAAGCAAGTCTTCGCGTGTTACGTATATTTATTTCACTGGGCACTCTAATCCACAGCTGTGGTCTTTATCGATGCGTTTTTACATTCTCGGATGATACAATAACGATAATTACTATATTTTTCATGTAAACTAGTATAGAAGTCATGTTTATTAAACTTTGGTAGGTTATGCTCAGTATATATAATGTACTCTGTGGTTATGCTGTTGTTTACAAATGCATGACGTCAGAGCACAGATAATCTATCAACCAAACATGGCCGACAGTGTTTTCACCTGTCTAAGAAAAATATATTTTTAAATTAAAGTTTTACGGTTTTTAGGGCGCAAAAAAATATAGTGTTAATTTTTTTGATCTAATAGGACAAATATTAACCATTTAAGACCTACTTAAAAAAAGTGTCAACTAGCCTATTATAGTCGACGACGTTGATGTCGTTACTTGTAAACGGAACCCCGGTGTCGTACAGTAGTGTCGTTGACAATTAGACGGTTCACATATTGTACATTTTAACTTCAATTTGGGATGGGGGCCCTTTATATCCACGGAGCCCTGGGCTGCAACCCAAAACCTTAACCTTAGATCCGCCCCGTATCCATCTAGTATAGGCAGAGGCGGATTTGAGGGTTTTTTGGGCAATTTAAATCCATCTATATTACCTACATAGGCAGGGGCGGATCTAAGGGCTTTTTGGGCTGCAAGCCCAGGGCTCCGTGGATATTTAAATGCAACCTAGCCAAAAAAGGGGATAAAAATAGCTTAATATTAAGTACCTAGGTAGAAGGAAGTCAAAGCAATTTTATGAGATTTTTATGGGTTATCTCGCATACAGAATATTTTGATAGCCGATAAATATAATAAAATAGCTTTACATAATATCGAGTTATCAGCTTGTCTCGGTGATAACAAGTGACAATAAATTGAGGATAAGCACCGAATGCACAACTAATCGTATTTTTATGTAAATATTGTGAAAAGATTTTTTTCTGTAGATTTTTCCTTAAACCAGTTAGAAGGAACTAAGAACGTAATAATGCCTAGCTATATCCATGTTGAAATTGATACTTATGAATTTAAAAATAAGTAATCTGTTTTTCTTTAATAGCTGAATTACTAGGTAAAAACCCAGAAAGCTTATCGAAGGACCTCTTGCCTAGAGGTCCTTCGAGGTAGAGAAGTAGATAACACCAGCGCACTTCCCAGCACCTTCCATACAAACGTAGTTTGGTATCATTTTTAACTAGCTTATGCTTGCGACTTCGTCTATGAACTGAACTACTCAAATTTCAAACCACTACTTCATCCGCTTAGGGGTTGAATTTTCAAAAATCCTTTCTTAGCGGATGCCTACGTCATGATAGCTATCTGCATGCCAAATTTCTGCCCGATCCGTCCAGTAGTTTGAGCTGTGCGTTGATAGATCAGTCAGTCAGTCAATCAGTCAACTTTTTCTTTTGTATATTTAGATAATATTATCCGAAATAAGTTCAATGAAATTTTGTGGACACGTTCTAAAAACAAATGTCTGTGGGTTTTCAGATTTTTGTAAAAATATGTAGTTTTTTTGTCACAAGTAGGCAAGTAGCTTGTGTAACTTTTAAACTTACTCCAAACTACTTTGACATGAACAGCTCCCCAGCGCACTAGGGTTGCTGCTCTTAAGCGCTTTTCCTGTCGCTTTAAGGTTCGTACGCACCTGAGCGGCGCGGCGCGGCGCTTCAGTCCGACTGCAGAACGCGTCACCTCAGGCCGCTCGACGGTGCCTACCGCACTACAACTTCAGTACGCGGCACCTCGCGTCACTTGCGCGTCACTTTTATACCCGTTCGCGTACGAGCGCGAAGCGCCGTGCCGCGCCGCTGGGTATGTCGCACTAGCGTCACTGCACTGCGCGTCGCTTCGCTGCGCTTCAAAATATTCTCTCCAGCCGTGCCGCGCGGCAACGCGCGGTGAAGCGCCGCGCCGCGCCGCTCTAGTGCGATATGCGCCATACAAAATGATAGAAATGATATTTTGAAGCTCTGTGCCGCGACGTGAAGCTCACTGAAGCGCCGCGCCGCGCCGCTCAGGTGCGTACGAACCTTTAGATGTTCTAGTTGATTTTCCATTAGCATTCAGTATTAGAGTTTCATTGCTAGTTCGCGGTAAGAATTACATAATGTCCTATACGCCGTACACTGTGCGTCGCTTGCGCGTTTCTGCAAGATGCAACTTGTAACCTTGAAGTATCTTGAGGAAAAATAGATTGTATCTAAGTAGTCCTTGTCGAATAGAATATAATAATTCCACACCTGGAACCTGGAAGTTAGCAACGAACGATGATTTCTATTTCCAAACATTCCTCAATTGAGTATCGAATGTGAGACTGTATCGAGCTTAGAATTTGCACCGTTGCGCCTGAGGGTGTGAAGTAGTAAGTAACGTGATAGTTGGCTATAAACAAACCGTATGCCTAATTAAACTAGGTTGGAATGTCTTTCACTCTTTCCATTTGTAATGTTTATGTTGGGCTAATTTAGACGTCCAAGGCACGCTATAAAAACAATTTTATATAAGTTATAATAGGTCCTTGCTCCAACTAAAGCCTTTTTTTTTTCTCAGATCTCAGACAAAGCAAGATAATTTTTAAAATTAAGTGATTAATTTATTAATTGAATCAATAAAACTTTGTTAAAATTCTCGAAAATTTTCACGCTCGCTGCACTCGAGCTATTAATATTTTTTTGTTTTTCCTCCCTTTATTTTCCTCATTTGAAAAATATGTCGGTACCTGCTGTAAAAACAACATTTCACAGTGGATGTGCTCGTGGTTCGTGGGTAGGTTTTTTTAAATTTAATAGAAATAGCGAGCAAACGAGCAAACAGGCAGGCGAGGGATTACCGCCACCCATGCACATTTGCAGCATCAGAGGAACTGCCGGGTAGGTCACCTGATGTTTAGTGATTACCGTCGCCCATGAACATTTGCTGCCGATGCATTGCTGGACTTTCAAGTTTCAGGAATTATTGGTAGGTATATTAGCCAGCAGCAGTTAGCTACTACTACAGTACTACACTTACTAAGTACAGCTAGCAACAGCTTGTAAAATAAGTAGGTACCTAAATACCAATCGGTGAGTCTCTGTCTATTCTTAGATTTCCAAATCTCATCATTAGGTACAGTAGGTACCTACCTACCTATCTTGTCTACAGCTTTTTGTTCACTTTAAAATTCTTTAGGATTTATACCACAAAATTCTTTCAATTAGTACTTAATTAAATAAGATTTTAAATAAAGAGGTTTATTCAAGGTTCAAGATCAACTTAATGACAAACAACTGAGTAGAAAGTTGAATCATAATGCTGACTGGTCGTTTACATCGGTTTTTATTCTTCTTTTATCAGGGACGCTCTAAACATAAACAGAATGCGAGCATGCTATTCCATTTGACAAATAAAACACGCATTCCTCAATACTTGTTATCAATCGACATAACTTCCCAAACAAAAGAAAAACTGTAACATATGTGACTACTAACGCCATCTAGTGGGAGATGCGTCTTGCACTAAGCAATTTGTTTGGCTGGATGAACAAGAACTTACATGGAAAGTTATTTTACTATCGTAGTCTCACCATTCGTTTGCAGGTGGTGGTGAGTATGATTTAAAATTATTATTGATCTATGTTTTTCTAATGCAAATAGGTACCTACCTACATACCCAGGCCAGTTGTCATAGAGTACCTACGTGTTACATAGAATTACTGTATGAGTTAGATTATTCCAGAGTTCCAACTCTAGATAATATTATGAAAGAAATGAACGAACCTATTCGTAAACGCGTGGCGTAAAAATCCTGGAACACCCAACGCTGGACCCAACACTTCGCCCAACGTGTGGATCGGGAAATTATCTTTGCCAACGTCGTTGGGGCTAATGCTAAGGGCCGGGGCCGTAGCCAGGAGTTGATTTCGGTGGGGGTTTATCAGATCAAAATAACGAATCCCATCGAATGAGGGTTTGAACCGAGTAGAGAGTGCACAGCTGTATTTAGGCACATTTGTGCACTTAATATCTCCCGCGCAGTTGCCTAATCTCTATGGAGATTGGTCGCTGTGGCCGGAATTCAGTCGGGAGGACGTTTAGATCTTAACCCAGGACAGACATGCGTGGCAGGCAGCAAGTTGTCGAAAGACAAGATACCCTTTGTGTCGCTAAGCAAGCGAAGTAGGTAGGTATATTAGATAGCTTAGCTATCGCTGAATCTACTTCGTCATGATCAACTTGTCGTCGCGACACTATTGAGCACTGGTCTCCTCTCAGAATGAGACTGGTTTGGCTATAGTCTACCACGCTGGCCTAGTGCGAATTGACAGACTTCATACACCTTTGATTTGAGAACATTATGGAGAACTCTCAGGCATGCAAGTTTCCTTACGATGTTTTCCTTCTCCGTTTACGAAAGCGATAAGTATTTAAAATTGCTTAAATATGCAATATATGCAATTAAATATGGAATAACTCCGAAAATTTAGAGGTGCGTGCCTGGGATCGAACCCGCAAAGCAAAATATGAGGCTGACGTTTTACCCGCTAGGGCCTAGAGTGGTGATAGCCTAGTCACTAGGCACTTTTTATCGTAGATATTCTACTATTGAGTAAGTATTACGTGAAAAGTCGCCCCCTATTTGAGGGATCCTGGGGTTTGATCCCCAACCCGCCCGCAGCTCCAACTTTTCGGAGCTATGTGCGGTTAAAACAATTAAATATCACTTCAGCTGTTTTTTTCATCCATTCATTTATACCTACCTACCTAATTCAGTAATGTGGCACAGGATGTGGCAACACGCCATTAACAACACCAATATTTTAATTCCTATTTATTGATTCAATTTGAACTTCGAACTCACAATAAAATGTAGCACAGGAAACACAAAAATATTCAAACCATTTATTATAATATCTTCAAAATACGTGAAACAGTGATCTGAAGTTAGGTACATAAACCAGGGTTAAACTACGAACATCGAATACTGTTGACATCGAATAACTATTTATTTTAATTATTATTAATAAACATCGATTGGAATTATTTTCAATACCGACGAGAGACAGCTGATTTTGAGCAAAAGTTTTGTTAAAAAAATAAGTGGTCGGCTCGTTACTTAGTTATTAGTAAAAATACAGCGGATACTTGTTTGCAGGATTAAACTTACGTTATACAGTGAGTAAACTTACGTAGATGCCGTACAAGCCACGGGCGGGCGCCACGATACCTTCTTCATTACGACTCGCTAGGAACGCCATCTCTTATTGTGTTCCCGGACCATGCGGAAACAGGCATCGACTCATCGTAGTGATGAAAGGGCTCAAAGCGCCGTGACGCTTCTGATCTGATATGACTTTCTTAACGTAGCAACGTCACAACGCCCGTAAACAAATAGAATTAAGTGTATATAAATTAGCTTATGTAACAAATAAGCTTAAATGTATATAATACTGAGGCAGAATTACATCTTAACTACGGCGTAACATTAAGTGTGGTACCTGGGAATAGACACGAGCGCAAGCCCTTACATTAAACGGACGAATGCGATATATAATTATATTTTGCTTTATATCTATGTATCTGACGCTAAAACATCTATATAATGTATTACTTTTGTACATCTACTTATATATTAATCGTACATACACTCACTAAGCTTACTTCGGCGTTACCGAGTACCCAATGTGCGCATACAACCGTTAAATAAACCGATTCTCTGATGCACCCATTTTTGACTAGATCATACGAAGCTCAGTTCGGAACTTCACAATTCACAAGAGTGGATTGCGCGTCTCTCTCGCACACGTTGAGTACACAGTCCTCTCTTATTGGGAACTATGAGTATTGTCCCGCGGGTAAACGAAGAACGTTGAAGAGGAAGGGAGACAGAACAGGTCTGAGGTAAATCGTCCCAGACTAAAAAAAGATTTTTCAGTGACTAGAAGATAACTACGAAGGCTAGAGCGTTCACCCGCGCCGGCTTTGCCGCCCGTCCCTTTGCTAAGTACACATAATTATTAAAATATATTTTCGCATTTTATTACATAAAATTCACGTTATGATCTACCTACGTTAGAAAATGAAAGCGGGCTTAAAGAATAAGAAATTTAGGTTCAAATTTGTACGCGGAGTCTATATACACAGCGTACCATGGACGTTTGTTCCGTTTTTCCGAGTGACGACATACAGTTCAAACCTAAGATAAATAAATAAATATCTAGAAGAGTTTGTTGAAGTTCTATTTGTCAACAGCGAACAAGCAGTTTTAAAGAACACGAAAACGTAGCGTGAGATATTTTCTCACCGTAAATTGTCACTCGGAATGCGGTCTTGAAAACTTAATTTAAATAACTCGACTACAAGGTGACACTTACGAATTATATGACACTAGACGAAACTTAGATCTAACCTTAATTCCAAATAAATATTTTGGTGCAAACATAAAAAATAACATATACAAAACAATATAAATTCTAATATCAAGTATATATTTTGACTGATTGCGAGGGATCGCAAAAAATTATGTTGACTAATCACACAAGCTTTATTATTAAAATGATTGTTTTTGTACCACCAGGCTTGCTTTGCCATCCGTTTAAACATATCGCACGCATTCATTCCATAAAGAATTAATTATTCGAGGACATAGATATAAGGACGGGTCACAAAATGACCCAAACTACGGGGTTTCTAGCACACATCACAAATAATAGACATGAAAAGTTGTTCCATCCCATTGTCGGTTCTATTGAGTTTAGCTAAAGCACCATTACCAATAATCTAGCTTGAAACTAAGCGATAGATGGCGTTACATTTGACAGTTCTTTTTAAATAATAATTCTTACTCTAATTTATAGATGGCGTTATATCAATGGTTCCTTGTTTCGATAAATGATTTTTTAAACTTTTACAATCGCTTTTATTAAAAGTGTTACCTACTCAAAAGAACCTCAGGGTTTTGTACGAGCAAAACGAGCTAAGGAACTGCATCCCTAAGCACTTGCCGTTGCCTATGTTTCCCGAAGAGAGAAAGAGAGGGAGGAAGGTAAGCCTGGTGGTTGGTGAATGAAGGTGAACAGTTTACTCCTTGACTTCGAAGTATTTGTAGGTCGGGTTCTCGTAGCCGTTTATCTGCATGTTAGCTACGTGCCGTTCTTCGGGGGTAGGAGCGACGGCTCCCGTTTGCTCGACCTGAATTAATTGAAAATTATTTAATTTGAATACCCTACAGTCTCGACGTCTATAATAATATATTATGGTATAGTACTGAGCTTTAATTTTCAGGAATAAAATTTACTCTAGCTTTAATCTCCACGAGAAGACAATCCGAGGGTTCCCGAATACTGTCCACCCGAGTTGGATTCGGCTGCTAACTTTTTTCTAGGAAGCTACCTAGCTGGAGATTTTCATCATCATGATCAACCCGTTGCCGACTTAGTACTGAGCACGGGTCTCCTCTCAGAATGAGAAGAGGTTGGCCACAGTCCACTAGGCTGGCAAATTGGCAGACTTACACATCTTTATGAACATTATGGAGAACTCTCAAGCATGCAGTTTCCCCACGATGTTTTCCTTCACCATTCAAGTAAGTTTTTTGCTTAAAACGCACACAACCCGAAAAAATTAGAAGTGCGTGCCAGGGATCGAAGCCCAAGCCTTCCAAATAGGAGGTGGATGTCTAAGATGCTGCGTCCTATTCGGGAGGCGGCATCTATAAGCGGCGGCAATAAATCTTAGGGAGGCGGGAGGCTATAAATGAATGAATGAAAAAACTTTTATGGAATCCTGGCCCCTAACTATCACGGCTTTTTAAAGTTTAATATGTGCCTTCAAAATTAAACTCAGACCGATTTTCTCCATTTTGCCTATTGGCCCTTACCTGCACGAAACCTTGCGCAGAGGGCGCGCGGTCGCGGCGACGCGCGACTGCGAGCGCGACAGCCGCAGCGGCCGCTAGCGCAGCGCCGCCCACGCACAGCGCAGGGTACAGCGCGCCTGAGCTATTGCTGCTCGGGCTGGGACCGCGGACCGTGTACCCCTGCACAAACGGACAGATTTTAATATAATATAACATGAAAGGGGGAAGGCTCAGAACAAAAATGTTGTACCTACTTACTAATTTTTGTGTGAAATAAGTTTTTAAATTCTTCACAGTTCCGTATAGGATCACTTTGTTGTCTGTCTACCTAGCGGAGGCTGATGTCCAACGCTGCACTTTCCGGTGCACCATTTTAACACCTTTGGGTCCCAATTCCCAACGTCTATCGAACTATGTGCCTTTCCCATTGCCACTTTACTTTCGCAACCCGTTTAGCTACGTCCGCGTCAGTTGCTTTGGTTCTCTTACTTAGGCATTAGGCTTAAGCTTTAGTGTATGCATACTTACAGGCTGGGTGTGTTGTAGTTCATTTTTGAGTGCGTGCGCGGGAGGAGGCGGCGCTCGCTCCTCCGCCTGCTCCAAAGCAGCGCGCAGGCCTTCGCCTTCCGTCTGGAACAGTCAATAAACCAATCCAACAATTGACCACCAAAAAGTGTACAAGGTTACCGATTTTGATTAAATTATTTGACTCTGACTTGACACAATCATAAATCTTTGAGGATACTACCTATGAATCCATTCATAGGGTATAGTTCAGGCAGATACAAGGAGAAACTGCCTGGCTGACATATTATCAATGTACACTGAGTGAGCACTGGGTCTAGAAATTTGAGATTTTACATATTGTATAGTGCGTGACAGGTTGAGATGGCAATTGTGGTATGGGGCGGGGGGACGCCCCGCATACCCGCACGTCACCCGCGCTCGCCCGCACCATGTTAGTGCAGTGGGGCTGTGTGATTTTCAGAAATTCTATCGAATAAAAATAATTTAGAAAAGATTAAAGATCAGATATCATAGATTGAGTAAATGAGATTGGGTAAATTCATCAAAGTCATAACATCATAGTCATAATAATTGAATTGTTTACCTCAATAGTTGATCGCCGGCTGGAAGTTTCACCAACTTCACTGGTCTCAGTTTCGCTATCTGGAGCTTCGGTCATTGTGCTTGTAACGATTTCCTGTAAACAACGTTTGCATGGAATCTTCAATCTCATTTACTCTGCTATTTTCATCATATTACCTTCTCGCTCTATCAGTTCTAGACAGCTGTCGGAGTAGTACTCACCGTGGTAGTGGATTCTTGTGTGAACGCAGACCGAGTGGTGACGTCATGCACAGACACAGATGCCGAAGGGGAAGGCGAAGCTGATGGTGCTGGGGACGTCTGCGTCGTGGATACGGTGGTCGTATCTTCCGTCTCGTTCACTTCGCTGGCTTCGTCATCTGTCTCCTCGCTCTCTTTTACTCCATTTGACGTCTGAAAAAGGCAGATAATAATTTAGTTTTTTTTTGTTGATTTTTCAGTTGCTTCGTTGATTTCACTGTTAGTATCTTTTTTACAATTTAAAACGATAACTTTAGGTGTATTCAATCGAATGCAAGGGTTGAGGGCACCTGAGGGTCAAATAAACTAGATGCGTATATTAATCTGACGATAAACTTTGAATACTGTATTACAACCGAATTAGTAAATACTTAGGGTTGAAAAATATTTAGAAACTAGCTGACCCGGCGAACTTCGTACCGCCTAACAGTCGATTCTTTAATTATTTAAATGTTTTTCTCCGTAAGAACCATCCCCGTACTTCAAGGAATATTATGAAAAACGAATTAGCGAAATCGGTTCAGCTGTTCTCGAGATTTGCGAACAGCAACACATTCAGCGATTCATTTTTATATATAGTAGAGAAGATATATAACTGTAATTCTCCAACTTTAATTTGAAAGAAATACTTAGTGACGAAAATCTTTTACCAGTAACCCAAGTACAATAAGTGCGCCATATATTGTATCTTGCGGAGTTATGTCCATCAAAAAGTCGGAGAGACATGTGTCACGTTGGTTGTCCTCGGGTTGCTGAGTGTTGAGGTTGAAATATTAGCTTCACTTGTTATACAAAAGTTATGACACTTCTGACTTTTCTTTATAAGTTGACAGTTGAGTTAATTTTAACTTGAACCCTGGAGCATTCATACCGTCAACTCGTATTACTCTTACAATTTTTCTACAACCCTTACCCTTGCTCGTTCATTCTGGATGTCCTGGCGCTGCCTCGTGCGCTGATCTCTCTTAGCACTAAGCTGTTCCCGAGCGGCCTGCTCCCTCTGCACCTCAGCCTCGATGCGGTCCAGCAGGAGCTCCTCAGCTTCCGGGGTCATCGACATCAGCGAAACTGCCATATCGTCTTTGGATTGCATTGACTGGAACAATAAATGCATATGAAGAAGCAGTTTGGAAGACCCCCCACTAGATGGACGGACGACATCAGATGAGTCGCAAGACCGTGGCGTATGGAAGTCCCTACAAGAGACCTATGTTCAGCAGTGGACATCTATTGGTTAATGATAATGATGACATCACAAAAGTCAGTGCAGAACATCGATCGAAATGTGGTGACATTCATTAGGTTAGAAAGGGATTAACTGATATGGGTGGTAAGTAGAGCTTCAGGTTGATATGATGACAACTAATGAGGATGATGTAGCATTAGAGTAGGTACTTTTTTTTACCTGAACGTAGTCTTCAATAGCAGTTCCGATGCTGGCATAAAGATGTGGGCGGCGACGTAGGGAGGTCAAAGCACGTTGTAGAGCGCGATCGGCATCCTGGTAAAGAAAACAAATGTTTTATTATTATTTTTACTCTGATACAAGTTAGCCCTTGACTGCGATTTCATCTTATTGTAAGTGATAATGCAGTCTTAGATGGAAGTAATCTAACTTGGAAGGGGTATGGGAGTTTCATAACACGTTTGAAACCTATGCGATGCCCCAGATCGGTTTCTATGCGGCATGGAAATGGTACGCTAAATTGCTTGGCGGTACGGTACTAACCAGCCACGGCCGAGGCCTCCCACCCTCCTCACGAGATAATACCCTCATCAAATGAATGAATACATTATTGCATAATCCGTTTGCTTTGTATCTTATTGGTCTGTACGCAAGGGCGGATCCAGCTTTGGTGCCAGGGGGGGGGGTCGTCGTGGTCATGTCTTAACATCTCGACCTCTTGCGACAGGTCGGGTTGGTAATCGGGGTATGATGAGCGGGGGTTGGGGGGGACGCCCCGCACACCCGCACGCAGGGCCGTCTTTTGGTACTATTCAGAGATAGTTTGCACTCGGAAACGGCTTTTTATCCCGGAAAATTAAAGGGTTCTCACGGAAATTTTAAAAAACTAAATCTATGTGGACGAAGTTGCGGGCATCAACCAATATAAAGTAAAAGCGCGAGCGAAGCGAGCGCGAAATTTTTCATATATTTACGAAAAAATCATAAGGTAGCTACTAATATTATAAATGCGAAAGCGTGTCTATCTACTTATCTGTTACCATTTGACGGTCTATCTTTTTGACCAGGTACTACACAGAGAAAGCTTTCATCCCGGATTCCCCCCCCCCCCCCTGGATCCGCCCTTGTCTGTACGCCCAATGAACAACTTGTCCGAAAGCTCCGAGTTCCGGATTTAATTTTTGGCTGGCATAATTTCAGAACTCATAACTTATAAACTAACGCAGGTTTTTCAGGTGACACTAACACTAACACTGAATGATAGCCACCGAGCTCATTTGACATTGGATGATTCTACATTGCTGCTACACTGAGAGATATTGAAATAATTTTTCGTAAAATACCTACAATTCAGAATAATGTCAAATGAGATTGGTGGCTATCAGTCATTGTTAGACACTGAGCTAGCGAATCAGTAGGCAGGAGACTTCAGTCGTAGCTTGCATGCAGCATGCTTCTTCATCGTTCTACTTCATCGTCACTTATCATAAGGTGATATACCAGTCAAGCGATAACATAAAACAATTAACACATAAGAAAAATACACACCTGTAATCTGTCAGCAGCACTAGCCCGTTCGGCAGCAGCAGCTTCTCTACCAGTGGCAGCAGCGCGGCGCCACGCTGCCAGCGCGCCGCTCCGCTCCGCTGCGAGCGCGCGGACCAATCGTTGCAGACATTTCTGGACTCGGTGAGCCTAGGTGGAGAAAAATATTCGTTAGTTTCCTAGTTAGCTCTTTTAAAAAATAACGAAAAGGTATCTACCGCCTGTCTCCTGAGGATCCTCGATTACTTCAGCTACTTTCATTATCAGAAGGGAGGAACACAGCCTTGAAAAGATCGTGATTACTAGTAAAGTGGACGAAAAGAGACCTCGGAGATGTGTCCGTTGCGTTGGCCATATCTAATCCGCATCATTGTCAATATCAAGGTCCATGAAGCATATTATGTCGCAAAAATCGAGGCACATGGCGCAACATCGTCCACAGGAGGATTTTTGGGGGTCACAATTTTATAGGGAACACGACGCTAAGAGATTCGACTGTTTATGATTTTATCAGTATGTTGATGGCTGGTCTACTGGTTGGTACGTAGTTGTAGGAATAGCTAATGTTAAACAAATCCCTTTACTTTCTTATTGAAGATACGGGTATGTATGATATGATGATGTATGATGTGACGGGAGAATATGATAAGATCCACAACCCTGGTTCAGTGGGTGCAGTTAAACATTGGTATGCCAGAGTTGCTCCAGCAATGTGCAGCTTTTATAAAAAGTGTTATTATATTAAAAGTTATGAAAAGTGTTCATAGCATGCTCGGTATTACAGGACCCTTGTGGAAATCCACAAATCCCTTCTCAGTACTGCAACTAATTTATTTTTTGGAGTAAACAGAAGAAAGAAGGTAGACAAGGACCTGTCTCTACAAGAGATCTGTTCCAGTGGCCTTTTGCAAGGGTAAATCTACATCAGGAGCTATACTTACATTAGGTGGAGTGTCGCGTAGAGAGCGGGTGTAGCAGGAGAGTGCGGTGCGGCGTCTTTGAGCAAGATGAGCCAACACACGTTGCTGATGAAGAGCTGCCAGCCGCCGCCGTTCTGACACACCTTCTTCTTCTAGAGACTGTGGAGGACAAACGATATGAACAACTAAAACGTTAAGTTCAAGCATATTAACTTAGAAATAACAAGAGCCGGTACTGACGGTAAGAAACCGGTCCAAAATTTTACCTGGCATAATTCCATCAATTTTTGGATGGTTCTTTTTATTTTGCTAACGAATAATGACTAAAAGAACCCGACCGGTAAAACTATGTGCGCTCGCCTAAACCTTAATATAAATCTGAAATTGTGCACATTTTCCCGAATCGGTAGGCAAATGCTGATCATGTCTTTTGTAACACTTGCAATTATTTGAACTTACATAGGTAAACAGGAAGATTATTATGCGCCTAGGATACAATCCAAGCTAGCCCGCTTCCATCTTAGACTGCATCATCACTTGCCATCAGGTGAGATTGCAATCAAGGGCTAACTTGTATCTGAATAAAGAATAAAGTATAAAAGAAACAATACAACAACGCATCAACAATACATTCTGCATCCTTATGAAGCACCCGCGTTTCTGCAGTGCTAAAGTCATGTTTGCTGCTGCGAGGGTCCCTGACTGCTTTGCTATACTCAGAGCGAGGACGCCTTCCTTCTGGGAAAGACTGAGAGACAGTAATAAGTCCATCTTGTGAGTTGATGCTGTCCGACCTGCATCGGTGCGACAACAACAACTTTACTTAGATTGTTGTAGAACTTTTATTTTTGTTTCTATATTAATTTACTGTATCTGTTTAATGTTGTATTATTTAATAGTTTCTTATGGGTTATAATTAATTCATTTATTATTTATATATTAATGGATACCTGAATGTTAGCCTGGAACTTAGCAGTCATGCGTTGGCGGAAGGTTTGCGCGGCCGTTGGGTCGGAGGTCATCATTTGCTGGTAACGGTCCTCCAGCTCAGACCACTCTCGCATTACTTTGGTAATCTGGAAAATTCAATATAACACTAGTTACGAAAATGTTCGGCTTAAAAATCATGCTCGTAATTACGAGCATGATTTTGCATTGAGTCGAGTTCAAGATAACGAGGAAGCGATTCAAAATATTTGATATTCCCTCTAATACGATTTGTTTTTGTTCTAGGACTTGGTTTTTTAAAAAAATCAGACAGTTAAATTTTAGAAATGGCCCCACAAAAATTTCTTTTAATTTGATTATTCGTTACCAATTTCAATGTTTGATTCAATTTTTTTTTTCTTTTTCTTCATCTCCTACCTCTCTACTATTGGAGGTTGGTCGGTGTTCGGTTGGTTGGTAATCTCGGTCTATTCCCCGATATTCCTAATCCATGATTTTCTTAAACTATGCTTCTCTTTCCCCCAATTTTTCCCATTATGAGGAGTCATGTCTGAGAGCATGACCAGTACCATCCTAGATGCCTCAATAGCTCAACCGGTAAAGGAGTGGGCTGAAAACCGAAAGGTCGACGGTTCAAATCCCGCCCGTTGCACTATTGTCGTATCTACTCCTAGAACAAGCCTGACGCTTAGTTGGAGAGGAAAGGGGAATATTAGTCATTTCACATGGCTAATATTAATAGCAACTAACCTTTTCACGATGCGTTTCTTCGAGGCGCTGTTGAGCGTCTTTGTAGCTCTGGTGTTCGGTGCGGGGGTCGAAATGCGAGAAATACGGGTCCGAAGTAGCAGTCGATGCCTGCACAAAATGTACCGGTTATCTTTAATGGTGATAAGATTTCGAATAGTGTAGAAGGCGAAAAATTTAATTTCCTTAAATTTTGTCAGAAAAATTATCCCTTGAAAAAGAAACCCTTTTACATGCGCTTTCACTATGATTTTTTCTCAATGTTTTCCTAAACTTTATGTTCCTTTTAGCAAAGCAATTTTCATCTTTGAGTTTATGATTATAATTAGTAACTGATTCCATATAATATTATAGCGTAGTGCAGTTATGTGTTTTCTCTTCCTCCATAGTAACAATTTCAATATTTTATATACTTATCTATTCAAAGTAACTGAGGTCTCAGAAAATAAAATTTCGTGCTTGCATTTCTTTGGGTTTTAGACGAATTTTAACATGTTTTGTTTTGGTATTAGGATCAATACAATATGTGTACAAGTTCTGATCTTAAGTAGAAAGTTCAACATAGAACTTCATCGATCTACAATAATTTATAGATCGATGTTTAACTTGTACTAGCAAGAACTAACCGTAGTGGTGGTAGTAGTGGAGGCGGTAGTGGTGGAGGTGGTGGAAGGCGCGGCAGACGACTCGGGGCGAGGCCAAGCGGTGTCGTCACCGTCAGTGTAATCATCGTCCTCTGCGTCATCGTCCCGTGTTAAGTCCGCGTCTTCGTCTTCGTCCATATCTGTAATTGGTAAGTTTATTTTTCTTTTCAATTTGGAAATTTCATATTATGTTCTAATAACAATCGTTATTGTGAAATTATTCACTGACTCGTATCAAATACAAATTTTAATCCTATTCTTGGTTTTCTTGTGGCTTGGAAACGCTATACCTATATTTGCTTCTCTTGTAACATTGTCATTTACGGTTTTTGTTTTTTTAATCTTGATTCGAATATTTTTAAAATTGCTTATTTTAAATAAGATTTCATATTTATCGCATTAATATAAATCATTTGGTAATCAGCTTGAGTAAATTTAATAAAATCAAAGTAAATACCATCGTCAGCGTCATCATCATCGTCGTCATCACTTAGGTTGAGAGAGTCATCATCGTCATCAGCGAGTGCGTCTTCATCATCCAGCAGTTCATCGTCGCGTTCATCCATAGCAGCAGATGCAGCTAACATCTCTTCACCGCCGGGGCTTACTGGTACACCTACATCCATTGGTTTGTGCATTTTTACGTTTTCTGTAAAAATAAATTGATTCTCAGATTTGACCTTCTTATTCATAAAAAATGGCTCTATTTTTTAACCAGGGTTAACCGACCGCTTAAGTGCTGTTTAAGAAAGGAAAGGTATTTTTGATAACAATTTGAACACAGGCCTATGAACTTGAAATTGGTATACTGAAAACAAAACACGGAGGAGACTACAAGTGCGCTTGAAGCGCATGAGCGAGCTGTTATCGAGAAAGACGCTGCACCTCGGTTCTAATCCAGTCTGCTAGTGTGTGTTGCACCTAGTAAATGCAATCGATGGATAGGTTAACTAGGCCACGCTTATACACAAGTCATAGTCTAAATTATAAATAACGCTAAAATTAAAATAGACTTACCCTTAAAATGTTTAGGGCAGCAGACAAATTCAACGCCAGAGAACAGGCTAATTCCACAGGGCAGGAGCATAGCGAAGGTCCGCAGCCTTAATCCTCGTTGTGCGCAGGCGCGACCAGCGGTGGCGTTCCACCGCGAGAACTGCCAGCAGCGGCTCTGGTTGTGGATGTGATCGAACAGACAGCTCTCCGGTACTAGCAGCGCATCCGATTGGAATGGGCCTTCTGCCGCCAAATAAACTTTGTAGTTAACGGGAACATTTTATGATTTAGCGTATACAAGCACAAGGCAAACAAATTAGTAAGCTAGATAAGACGGAATAAAATAGATTTTCACAGAGGCAAAAGAAAAAAGTGGAAAATATGAAAATAAGTAAAAATCTGTGACCATAATGTTGGAAGAGTAAATGTGAATTCTGAATGGATAAGATTAAAAATAAATAAGCTAAGGACAAATTTTCATATGAGGATGTAAAGAAAAAATAGAAAAGAAAGAGAAATGTAAAAACCAGCAAGTAGCAAACATAATTAACAGGCAATTATTTGAAAATGTAAATTATTAATGAAATCATTTATAACAATTTCCAAGTTTTAACATAACCTAATGTACGAAAGGAATAAATTGACAAAGTCCGTTTTTGGACTCAAAAATATTAAGCGAGTATTTGCATTACATAAGTAATGAAGACATACTCAAAAGCATTATTATTTACGCCATTCCTAAAGTTTCCCCAATCCTTTGTTACTGAATAATGAATATTCTACTTGAAGTAATAAATTCTAATTGAAATGAAAATCATGGTAGCGTACGTACCAAGACAACGGAAGGGTTTCACCCATCGAGTGACCTTGCACTTGGCTGCATTACCGGAGCCCAGCTTGCACCAGTTGCTGACCTTCACGTAGTGGGATGCCTCTACGATGTTGGTGATATCGTGACTTGGGTACACCTGAATGATCAAGTAGGTTACGTTAGTATAACTTCAATCAATCAATCAGTCTGTTTGCGTCCATTGCTGGACATAGGCCTTCCCAAGAGCACGCTACTACACACGATCCTCCGCCTTCCTCATCCACCCACTTCCCGCTATCTTCTTAACATATAACTTATTGAAGTATTAACTGACAAAACAGCCACTCACGGTGTTAGAAATTGTTAAGTATGTAAATTTTTATTGGAAAAGGTGCAGAGCAAATTCTAAATGGAAAAACTTTACGGAAATTAATGCCAATTTAGATTTGTCATTAAATCTGTGTACAATAAAAAATCACGGGTAGAGATCTTCTAGAGATGGCAGTGGACTACAACGGACTACATAAAATAATAATTTAGTAGTTGAGTTTCATTCAAAATACGTTGATGGATTATGACGAGGTTATTGTAAGACCTCTACGTCCATAACAAAATAATTTACTTTATGAACTGTCTATGAATCGAAACTCTTAATTTTCATTTTACGTATAGAAAATGTTTCTAATATTTTATTATCAGATCAACAGGTAGCTTTCTCATTCAGTCTAGTTGAAGAAACCATTTCATATAACAGTAGGAACAGTTTCCCATGTTGGCGCGACTAGTTGCATAAATTCGATTGTTGGAGAGGAATCATCTATGAAGCAAACACCGAAAACTTTACCCATAATCGAGAAAGTTCTCGCTCCGTCAAGTTGTTGGAACGAATAGAATATTCTATTTTATGCCATATAGTTAGTACTTTATGTAAAAGTTTCACCATCTCAAGCTTTGGTTGGGTGTTTTGTTGGTTTTAACTTTTTGGTAAGTTAAACATATTTCGGTGGTTGACTTTAGATTTATCGTTCTTTTTACAAAAATCTTTTTTTTAACCTTAAATACTGTTCAGTCAAGGTATTTTGGTCATCCATCTTTATTTTTCCTTTCTAGTGGTAGTTTTACTGATATGCGTAAACACTGTTGCGTGGTTACTATACCTTCTTGCAATAGTCGCAGATTTCCATTTTATTGTTCAAGCAATTGATGGTGCTTGATGGTAATGGTGAGTTGGGTGAGGTTGTCCATCTACTAGCGATGGTATGTAAGTTACTGTGAGTGGTAGGTCGCTCCTGCTTCACACAGTACCATGACTTGCGTTTCTGTTCCGCTTGTCAGAGTAATTGTTATCTTCCGTGTTATAATTACCGTCTTACAATAGTCTAGGATCTCCATCTTGTGTGGCTTGGTGGTGAGGTCGGGCGTCCATCTGCCTGCGGCGGACATGTGCTGCGGGTGGTAGGTGGCTCCTGCTTCGCACAATATTCCAACTTGCAGCTCTGCTCCGGTTGTCAGAGTTGTAATTTTTCATGTTATATTTACCTTCTTGCAATAGTCGAGGATCTCCATCTTGTCCTTCAAGCAGTTGCGTGGCTTGGTAGTGAGGTCGGGCGTCCATCTGCCTGCAGCGGACATGTACTGCGAGTGCGGGTGGTAGGCCGCTCCTGTTTCGCACAATACTCCAACTTACAGTTCTACTCCGCTTGTCAGAGTTATCGTTCATGTTATATTTACCTTCTTGCAATAGTCGAGGATCTCCATCTTGTCCTTCAAGCAGTTGTGTGGCTTGGTGGTGAGGTCGGGCGTCCATCTGCCTGCAGCGGACATGTACTGCGGGTGGTAGGTCGCTCCTGCTTCGCACAGCACCGCGACTTGCGGCTCTGCTCCGCTTGTCGCCTGAAAATAAAGATACGACACTGTAAATTTTATATATCTATTTCCTCAGAATCATTTAACAAATAGGAGTTTCCGAAAAAAATTAGAATGAGAAGGGATTAGCCATATTCCAAGTCTATTGAGAACATTATGGAGAAAAGTTAAAGCAAGTGATATTTAATATTTTATTGTTTGATACGCACATAGCTTCGAAAAGTTAGAGGTGCGTGCCAGGATCGAACCACCGAGTTCCCGAATAGGATGCCATCGTCTTAACCACTGTCCACTAGGCTATCACCACTCTCTACTTTCTCTTTCTCTTTTCTGAACTATAATAAATAATTCTATACGTTTTTATAGATGTCTCTCAATATGTTCAAAGTTTTCATAAAACGTAAACTTATTGAAAAATCCTATTACAATGTAAAGGATTATTTAAATGATAAGAAAGCTTGGAAATGAGTTGCTTAACAGCTTTATGATAGTTCTAATAAGTTTAAGTGATTTTGTAAAGTGGTGATAATAAAAAGAATACCCAGCTGAGTTTGCTGTGGGCTCTTCTCAGACCTGGGCGCGATTGGAACCATCGTAGCTTTAGTTTTAAGTTCGCATAAAAATTATCACCACTATATCTTACAAATCCAACAACCGGCGATCAAAAAGTGTAATTTATTACCTATTTTGAATAAATTGATTTTTGATAATAACATACCTACTTGATTTAAAAAAAAACTTTCCGGATTGTCTTCATACATTTATCAATGTTATGTGAATATTGTAACAGATCTATTCCTAAACGGATCCAGACGGTAAGTTTTACAGATAGTGTCTGGTTCTTTACGTCTAGACGGCTGTTGGCCTGACGAGGGTAGAATGAGGATACGTCGGGACTCGGGACGGGCAAATCGATATTATGGTAGTAAATATTAAATAAGGATATCTGCGTCTTCCTTTACAATTCAGATAGGTTTGACTGATAGGACCTTAGCTTTGTTTGACCAAATATCCTGCAAATTGCTATTGCGTTGGAACCATGTCTCATTAACATCGAAATGACGTCATTTTGACGTCAGCTGAAATAAAAATATACCATCAGCTCGAAACTTCAGTCTACGTGCTGACGTCACTAAACTGGCGGCCACGCGCATTATCAATTTGCGGGACTAATACTCGTTCAAAATTTGCATGTTAAAGTCAACACGCAAACAACAGTAATCAACTTTATAAATAAAGGTTCGACGCCCTATAAACCTTACATGACTCCATTAGTAGGTAAACGATACCCCGCATGTTCGCTTTTTCATCGAATGAAACACAAAACCCTAAGTTACTAAACAAACCGATTGGAAAAGTAAATCCCAATAGAATGGCCATAATTTTTTTATCCAACATCGTGTTTGTATTCGGGGACCCTTTTTTGTCATCCATTTTCCCAGTTTAGCCCGGATCTAGTTCGAACCTGGGTCAGGGACTGTATATTAATCTAATCCTAGAATCTGGCTGGCTAGTTTTTATTCGGCTCGATCCGTGGGTTCAATAGTTTTTTGTTACCGTTTACGTAATTGTGCTACGATGGTGCTACGAATTCCTTTGATTTTGATGTTTGGTTCTCGTGAAAGTAAAAATATTCGTGAAAACGTGAATAAGTCAATAATTGTTTCCGTCGTTTCCTAAAATTCAATTTTCAGGTCTACCTAAATAAAAACACAAAAGACTTCATCATCATCATCAATATGAATTGAAAATAATATTTACTAGCTACTTTTGATTACGGGAGCTTTTGGGGGTTTTCCTGATATTTTGATCAGGGAAAATGATTATTTAAAACACTTAAAGCCGATAATTGAGGCTACTTTAATAATGATGTATTAATCGGGCAACGTGCAGGTCGCCACAGCGTCTAGACGCTGATCTCGCACATTCCACATATTCGTGGAACACTATAGGTACGTCTTAATCTATTACAGATGGGCGAACCATAACTAGCTTATGCTCGCGACTTCGTCCGCGTAGACTACACAAATTTCCAACCCCTATTTTATCCTCTTAGGGGTTGAATTTTCAAAAATCCTTTCTTAGTGGATGTCTACGTCATAATAGCTATCTGCATGCCAAATTTCAACCCGATCCGTCCAGTAGTTTGAGCTATGCGTTGATAGATCAGTCTGCAGTCAGTCAGCTTTAACCTTTTGCATACAAGTTAGTATATTATCTAAATAATGTAGGTAAAATCGTTAGTGATGGCCACAGAGAATTCGTGGTGATGGCATTTGAGAAACGTGTGTTGAACTATAGATATAGCAGAAACAAGATTGTAAGAACACATAAAGATTCCATTCATTCATTTCCACCCTATTAGCAATGGAAGAAAAATTAAAAAAATAAACCATGTTTTAACAGTTATTATTGTTCCACGACACGATCATATCAATGAGAGATATTCAATTAAGCTCATCGACAGGCGTTGTGGATTATTGTTAACGTATTACCAGATTGCAATTAAAATCTGTATTATTATGTACACTTCATTTCTTTTAAATGGTAATTTTATTCGTGTCATTGTAGGAGTAAATATTCGTTTGGACTCTTTCGTTTCGTCTTTGTAAAGTGGATGGATTTTTTGTTAATTTCACTTTTAGCCACGACCTGTAGGCAACTATTATAAGCGTCACTCAGGAAAGCAGGTATTAATATTTAAATAATTTTAACGATTTTATTGGAATGTCCTTCCAAAGCCTACACGAGGAACATAAGTTCAACGCGTATAGGGTATCCGAGAGTTTTAACAAAAAAAAAAACTGGCCAAGTGCGAATCGGACTCGCGCACTGAGGGTTCCGTTCCACAATCGTATTTTATCAACATTTTGCACGATACATCAAAAACTACTTACTTACTAGATCTCGTTCAAAACAAAAAAAAACCTATTTTCGGTGAATTTTTGCATGGTAATGTGCATCATATTTTTTTTAGTTTTATCATTCTCTTATTTTAGAAGTTATAGGGGGAAACACACACACATTTTACCACTTTGGAAGTGTCTCTGGCGCAAACTGTTCAGTTTAGAAAAAGATGATATTAGAAACCTCAATATCATTTTTGAAGATCTATACATAGATACCCCACACCTCACACATCGGTATGGGTTTGATGAAAAAAAAAATTATGTAAAAATTTATTGTTTTTTTCTATTTTTGTGTTAAAATCGGTAAAAATTTTTGTGTAATAATGCGGTTCACAGAACACATCTACTTACCAAGTTTCAACAGTATAGCTCTTATAGTTTCGGAAAAAAGTGGCTGTGATATACGGACAGACAGACAGACAGACAGACATGACGAACACAGACGTTCCGTTTTTTGCCATTTGGCTACGGAACCCTAAAAACCGATCAAATGCGAGTTTTCGTCGCGTCGTACAAGAAATAACTTTGTCTTGCTATATCTTTACTTTTGCTATAAGACATTGCTTATTGCTACCTGCCAAATTTCATGATTCTAGGTCAACCGGAAGTACCCTACAAGATTCCCTTGTCTTGACAGACACGACAGATAAATAGACAACGAAGTTACTTATTAGTGATCCTACAAGGGTTACTTTTTTTCCTCTGGAGATAGGGAAACCCAAAAATGTGGAACAATGAGTAGGTATTTGTGATCTAAATTGCTAAATAAGTGCTAAATAAATGAGCTAAATCCGGATCCTATTATCAGGCGCTCATATCAAAGCACTGGCCAAAACAAATCCCTCAGGAGGAGTGGACCATTCGGCCGCTGTCAGCGGCAAGCGAGCCATTTGTCACACCCCTTATTTTCAAACAAGGCCTGAATAAACGCCCCACTTGTCCTAAAAAAGTTCTTGTGTTCTGAAAAACCTTGGATGAAAAACAGATGACCTTTCTGACGTAACAGTGGAATAATTTACCTATTTCATAAGCGGATAGCGGAATACCCAGTAAAATTTTCGAAAATATGATTTCGATCCATTTAAAAGCTTAGAAGTTATAATTATAATAGAAGTGAAAACACAGACAGACGCAAAATGCGATTGCTTTGCTTTACGTTTGCGCACACATTTGTGCACTTGATTCTTTCTTGCATAATTTCAAATTATGTTATCTTCATGGTCGTAATTCGATATCGCCGGAGATATTTAGATAAGTAGGTATAATGTATATCACTCACGATAGTTTGAACACTAAAATCTAAGGCTAAAAGAGATTAACAGAGATCGTGCAAGTGAACAGTAGTTTACATTTCCCTTTCCACAATTTTCAACTAAAAGTTAAACTCTGCGAAGTAAATAACTTAAACACTTCTTATAACGTTGCTGTAAAGTTACCGCTTTTCCGCTACGTTAATCTTCTCACTCCTTTCGGGTAATTAAATAAAATGCAGTCGCTTTTTGCCTCAGCGCTATTTTTATTTCCATTTCAGTCCACTTTACTGTCTAGGCACAACTGAAAGTATTATTTAAAATTAATTTTCAAAGGAGTTCGATAATTTCAAAAGGAAATGACAGACTAATTTTTATTCCAGAAAATCAAGGAGCTCTCACGGGAATTAAAAAAAAATCTATATCCTTGTGGATGAAGTCGCAGGTATGATAAACATCACGGCTCTCTACTGAGCACGGGAGTTCTGCCAGGGTGAGACAGGTTTGGCTATAGCATAGTCTAACCACGCTGGATGGCTAGATACATGCTGTGTTCATCAGTACACTTATTATAAATGCGAAAGTGTGTTTGTTTGTTGGTTTGTCCATCAATTACGTCGTAACGGATTGACGTGTTTTTTTTTTTAAATCTTTTATTAACAGGCTTTTACATTTATGTATGTGCGAAATTTTTTGCATGAGTGTAGTCAAGACCTGGAGAGTGACCATAGGCTAATTTTTATCCCGGAAAATCAACAAGTTCCCACGGGATTTTCAAAAAGCTAAATCTACCGGAACGAAGTCGTGGGCGTCAGCTAGTAACAAATAAATAAATCTTAAAATCTTAAATCTGGCCAAATTCGGTTTGGTTTACTTCACACACCTTTGAGAACTCTCAAGCATGCAAGTTTCCTCTCGATGTTTTCCTTCATCGTTAAAGCAAATGATATTTAATGCGGATGAAAAAAGTTAGAGGTAGAGGCTAGTAGTAAATAATTAATTTACTTAAATCCATTTGGATCGTCTAGAAGAACCCGAATCACTGTTAGGCTTCGTTGAAGGGTTTCACGCCCGTCCGTCAGTTGCCAGTGAATGGTGATCACTGCTTGATATGGGTAACTGATATGGGTACCTATCTGAATATACCCAATCAGAATACAAGAGGGTGATTCAATTACATCAGCGAATAAAACCCCGTTCGTTGGTCGATTAAGGGATCGTATCCAACCAAAGGATAAATTGTATAATTATTATTTGGCTAAATAAAGAAATAAAGAAATAAATAAAGAAGAAAGATCATTATTATCAAATTGTAGATTCGCGTATTATTTCAAATGGTTCAAACGTAGAAGTATTTTTATTTTTAAGTCTGTCTATGACTTAAAAATAAAAATACTGGATTTGTATATCTACATGAGACCACATGAGTAGATAATAATTATGAGACCCCGAATTTCATTTCGCTATTGAAGTAATTTAGAAAAATATCGATTCAAGTAAAATATAGGTACCTACTATTAAGTATATAATGATTTATTGGAATAAAAACACCTTTAAATAGTCGATAACGCTTGTAGTAGAACGTGATACCTAATTATTACGTCAAACTAAAACTAAAGCTATACGAGGAACTCGGACGCGTAGTCTGAGAAAAAGTCCATATTAAACTCTTATTGGTACCTACCTATCCTTTTATTATAATTATTATCACCATCTACCAATACCACGCAAAATCTCTCTGACATCAAAAACCTATTGAGCAGTAACAACTTTAGTGACGAGAGCCGTATCTATTTACTTGTAGTAGCTAGTAGCTTACAGCTAACGAATTTATCAACTTAGCCAAAATCTGACGAAGGATAAGTTAAGCAACCACAATTAGGAACAATAGGAGTTTAGAGAGGAATTTCATTAAGGTTTACGAAATGGCCGAGTTTTGGAGTACAAATTAGGCTAAGGCTAAAGCCCGAGTGAAAAGCGGTAAGCGAGGCGGAGAGCGTGCGGGCTTTTGTCTAAATTATAGCCTGACTACTGACTATGAATATAAAAACTTGCTCTGGGGGTGCCACTAGTTTATTGTCTGTGGTATATTATGGCCTTCTATAAATTAGTTCCGCGGGTGTCCGCAATATACGGTTAAAGAACTTTATTCTCACTAAGAATTAAATTCACTTACATGTTAAATTTAACAAATAAACAGTAGGTATCTTATCCACACATCAACTGCGACTTTATACAAAACAAAGTGGGTAGAAATAAAATTATTACAAAGTATATGGCGAGGTGTTTTATTTTCCGGCCAGGCTTTTACATAGCCTTAGAGTATCCCTAGAACGGGGTTGCACGTCTCGAAAAACTCGCTAGTTTTCGTAAGTTTCGACATCATCACATCAGGGTATAAACATGAACTAGAGCCCAAGTATGCCCTCTCAGATTAAGGACTGTCTGTAGTCAGATACAAAGACTCTTCCTTCATTATAATTCGTGTACCTACCAACCAACTCTCGAAGAAATCAACTGGGCGCGTATTGCGTGAACCCCGCGCCTCCCCGCGCCAATATCTACGGGAGGTTAGTACAGTACACGGCCAAAAGTGATGAAGATGATGATCTTGAATCTTTAGAAGGAGATAGCAGATTTGTAGAGCACTGTCTCGGTCGTTGAGACCGACAAAACGTCATATCGGTATGAGTGACAGAGACAACGCTCTACAAACCTGAAATGTCATTCTAAAGGCCGATGTTCATCACTTTCGGCCGCGTACTGTATGTAGTCTGTGTTGCTACGCGTCACACGCATCCGACCGTGAATTTGTCTTCATTTTTTAAAATAGAGTGAGCTTTGCCTATCTGGAGTTTTGGATGGAACTAAATTTCCGTACTCATCATACGACCCTGTAATTTTAATTCATGTGAAGTAAATCGATTAGCTGTGGTAGCCGAGTGGTTAGGACGTCCGCCTTCTAATCGGAGGTCGGGGGATCGATCCCGGGCACGCACCTCTAACTTTTCGGAGTTATATGCGTTTTTAAGTAATTAAAATATCACTTGCTTTAACGGTGAAGAAAAACATCGTGAGGAAACCTGCATGCCTGAGAGTTCTCCATAATGTTCTCAAAGGTGTGTGAAGTCTGCCAATCCGCACTTGGCCAGCGTGGTAGACTATGGCCAAAACTCTCACTCTGAGAGGAGACCTGTGCTCTGTAGTGAGCCGGTGATGGGTTGATCATGATGATGTTGATCAAATCGATTAGCAGGTACTTATAAGTATGTGAAGTAAGCATCGACAGTTTTCGAAAACTAAGAATCCCAAACTGTAGTAAATTGCATCGAGTAAATGCTAACCAAACGCTATACGCGCCTCACTCAAACTCTAGCCTTTCGTATCCAAAATAGTTTTGTTTTAGTCATGCAAGTTGTCTCGTTAGTGACTGACAAGCTTTTAGCAAGTTTTCGGACGCCGCGCCGCCGGCGGGAATCTAGTCAAGTTTTAATGCTCGTAATTACCTACATATAGTACATTCAAGGGTTTTGTGGCCTAGTTTCGACAATCAAAGTAGGTATAACTAGTAGACCCATCAAATATCAATTCATGATTAGCAATGATTGTCTAAATCGATTTTTGGACGGATGACCATTGATTGCCGACAAAACTTTTAAGAAGAGCCTTTAAAAGTTTTTTTTATTTTAAACTAGATGATGCCCGCAACTTCGTACACGTGGATTTAGGTTTTTGAAAACTCCGTGGGGAATCTTTGATTTTTCCGGGATAAGAAATAGCTCATGTCCTTCCCCGGGATGTAAGCTAACTCTGTACCAAATTCCAACTAAATTGGTTTAACTGTTGGGCCGTGAAAAGCTAGCATACAGACATGTCGGATTTATAATATTAGTATGGATAGTATGCATTTATAGACTAGCGCTTGGCTACAATTATTAGACTTGCTGGCAGGGGATGATGCCAGCCTAAGCTGAGGCGCATTTGCCTAGATGTCAATTCACTCTTGACTTGAAGGAATGGAAGGGAAAACTGATGCCGGAAAAGAATATTTTTATATTTACATATCCTAGAGATTCGAATTAGAAACGAGGAAGGCAAATCGCTTCGTACGTGTCCGTGGAATTTCGATTACGTGGGTAGTTAGGTACGGGTTACTGTTATTTATATTCTGTGGTACGGATGCAGACCTTGACGATGCCTTGCGGTGCGATAGTAGTTAGGTATCTAAGTACATAGAAATATGAAGAAGTAACCAGGTCAAAAAGTTCTTGGACATACTCTTTGAAATATATCCAATAGAAAAGAAAGTCGATTTTGATCTATGAGCAACCGCAGAATCATCTGCGTCCATCGATGTCTGCGTCTAATTCTTTTACCGTTTGGCATATAGGTATACCTACGAAATAAGATCGTTATACGAAGTAAAAATTACTTAATAAACAGTATTAAAAGAAGAAGTCAACGAACTCAAATAAGAAAGTAAAATAATTAGCTCAGGATTCAATTAGGGACTAGGGCTTACAAAATAGACAATATTATTATCTTGCTTATAAGAAAAATACCTTGAAAGGAATGTGTGCTATCCCAGAGCAGTACTTAATAAATGGAATTCGAAAATTAGAATAGATTGGATAAGAAAATTCTCTAGAAATTTTCTACAGTGGCAATTATAGTGGTTATTAGGTATATTAGTAGAATAAAATTTATTATAATTACGAAATGAGGTTTCTGTTCATTAACTCTATTGTGGATGCCTATTTAACATAACCATAAGTCACTACCCGTATTATAAATGCGAAAGTGTGTTTGTTTAAGGGTTTGTCCTTCAATCACGTCGTAACGGAGCAACGGATCGACGTGATTTTTGCATGGGTATAGTTGAAGACCTGAAGAGTGTCATAGGCTCCTTTACATCCCAAATTCAAGAGTTCCCATAGGATTTTTAAAACCTAAATCCACGCGGACAAAGCCGCGGACATCAGTAGTCTAGTAGATTATAATGCTAAGTTTTAAGGCTGGAACAATTTAATTAATTATAGCCTCAATAGCTCAACTGGTAACGGAGTGGACTGAAAACCGAAAGGTCGAAGGTTCAAACCCCACCCATTGCACTATTGTCGTACCTACTCCTAGTACAAGCCTGACGCTTAGTTGGAGAGGAAAGCGGAATATTAGTCATTTAACATGGCTTAAATATTCTTTAAAAAAATACTTTTGCACTTGCTAACAAGAAAGGGTTGAGAACCTCCTCCTTTTGGAAGTCGGTAAAAAGTAATGTGTACTAGCTAGCTTCTATTATCAGAGTAGGTACAGTATGAAATTAACTAATTAGAAATTTCAAATAAGATTAGATAATTCTTAAGGCGTTTTCTACAGTGGCAATTACAAGAGGCAGGGTAGAATTTAATAATACTACAGTGGCTCTACCGCGGTTGTTTGACAGCTACAATGTCACGATCGCAATCATCTCTGATTGGTTAAGCTCGCTCACTATTGGCTACAATGCATTGTTGTAACAAGAATCGCACAAAATCAGAACAATTGAGATTGTAATAATGATTGATGCAGGTTTTAGACAATCGCCCTACTGAATGTTGTTTTAAGACTTTAAACTCTTGGTAGGTATTTGAAATATGTAGCGATAGGTTTTACAAGATTAAATAGTAGAATATAAAGTTACAGGTTTCACTATTTAGCTATGAATTAGGAAAAGTTTGTGTTCGAACAATTTTAATAGATCTCTTTCAAATGGCAAAAAGCGGAACCCTTATAGATTCGTCATGTCTGTCTGTCTGTATGTCCGTTTGTCACAGTCACTTTTTTCCGAAACTATAAGAGCTATACTGTTAAAACTTGGTAAGTAGATGTATTCTGTGAACCGCATTAAGATTTTCATACAAAAATAGAAAAAAACAACAATAAATTTTGGGGGTTTCCCCATACTGAAGAACTGAAACTCAAAAAAAATTGTTTCATCAAACCCATACGTGTGGGGTGGAGTATCTATGGATAGGTCTCTAAAAATGATATGGAGGTTTCTAATATCATTTTTTTCTGCGAGAGATTTTGCGCGAGAGACACTTCCAAAGTGGTAAAATGTGTGTGGACCCCCCTTTAACTTCTAAAATAAGAGAATGATAATAATATGAACTAATAAAAATATATGATGTACTTTACCATGCAAACTTCCACCGAAAATTGGTTTGAACGAGATCTAGTAAGTATAGTTTTTGATTTATCGTGCAAAATGTTGATAAAATACGATTGTAGTACGGAACCCTCAGTGCGCGAGTCTGATTCGCACTTGGCCGGTTTTTTTATCGCTAGCCAGCTACCAAACCAGCCGGTCAACTAGAAGGAAGGTATGTGGGACTCGCCGGCCTAGAGACGCCCGGAATACCCACTAAACCTCAGCGCGGCGCTCCTGCGCGTTGCCTGGCGACTGGGTCATACTAAATCACTAAAACTACAAAATGAGGCAAGTGATTATTGGTATTGGATTGTGTTTAGGTTGAATAACAATTAAGCTAAGTTTTTGCTAGCGCTCTGGTTACAAGATATTACAATAAAGTTCAAGAAGATATCCATTATGGCTTACAAGCGTGTTAGGTTTGCTCATAAATTATTGTTCAAAACTTGTTTGTTTCGAACAGCCCTGAAACTCGCGAGCGTCAGATCTATAAGATTTCTCAACTTTGCTAACACTTGTTCCGTAATATTTTGAACAAGAAATATTACTATTACGACCTACTTACATCCCATAGGTAGGTACTGACGTTTTGAAAAGGATTTTTCAATGATATAGAGATAGTTGCTTTGGATTAAGTATAGCAAAGATATCTTCTAAACATATATAAGGAAAAGGTGACCGACTGACTGATCTATCAACGCACAGCTCAAACTAGTGGACTGAAATTTGGCATGCAGATAGCTATTATGATGTAGGCATCAGCTTAAAAAAGGATTTTTGAAAATTCAAGGCCCTAAGGGGGTGAAATAGGGGGTTGAAATTTGTGTAGTCCACTCGGACGAAGTCGCGAACATAAGCTAGTTAATAATATAACTAACCGATCAATTATAATTTACTTTGAGCGGGTTACATAGTGATTTTATTCTTAACTTAATTATATATAGGTAAGCTAAAATTTAATTTTGACTTTTTAGAAAACCTCTACTTATACGAAGACTTACTTACCATAGGTACAAAAAAATGATGTACCTATAAAACATCTTTTTGACCTAATAAGCTAAACTGATTCCTAGTTCCATGTTAAGAATACAACCGCGATCCTAATAATATTTTGGAAACGTCAAATAAAATAAAAAAAACTCCAAAATCGCCTTTATTCCATCCGTCAAAAACCCAACACGAAGAAAAATACACGTCTACAATCGACATTATAGATACAAAGTCACACAAACGTCTTTTAGAATTGAAACGTCTTTTTCAGAAATAGGTACATTTTAAACGACACAGAGTTCCGTTTGTCCTTGTCGACTTGTAGGACCTCCGGGGGAGGTAAGTGCAAACTCTGATAAGTATTGGAGTGAAAAGTTCCAGACAATGACTACATCTAACATACTGTGACATTGCGTGCGATATATAAGTAAGTATATCTCAATGACATATGGTTATCAAGAAAATATACGAGAATACTTGCTTTCGATAGATAGATATATAGAAATACTTTATTGCACACAAAATATTGGACAAACAAGACAAAAAATAAAGAAACTAAAAACAATTGTATGCAAAGGCGGTCTTATTGCTCAGAGCAATCTCTACCAGGCAACCTTTGGTGAAAGGAGAAACTAGGTATACCTCTACCTTTAGCTCTCCTGAAATAATGCGTACAATTTTTTGTACTTAGGTTAAATTAATAAAAAAGCGGTGTATCCTAGTGGATAAGATGTTGGCTTCCTATTCGAAGGGTCCGGGATTCGATCCCGGGCACACATCTCTAAACTTTCGGAGTTATCTTTAACGGTGGCACATAATATGTTAACAGAATATGTGCGCCTATAAAAATAATTATTAGTAAAATAAAATAAAATTCAAATTGTTATAATCAATATTTAAAAAATCTAAGTAGTTTTTAATGCAAATGAAAATACAAAAAACAAAAATACCAAACTTATTCTAGAACATAAAAATTACAAATCGAAAATATCATCTAAACCACCGCAACGAGGCAGGGTGCCCATAATAAAATAATAAAACAAATCAGAAACAAAATACAACTTTCTCTTTTTTAATTTAAATAACTAGAACTCATCGTTGAAGCGTAAACATTTATTCCCCACATACAAATGTAAAAACTTTTCATGTATTATGAAATAGGAGTATTTTAGTGTGGAGGGTCGGGTTTTATTTAAATCAGCAGTTTTACACGAGCTTTATATTTTCAGCGCTTACATTTTATTTTGTTAAGTACAATAATTACACGCAATTCGAAAAATTGAGCCGTTTACGCTTAAAATACTTTGTTTATTCATACTAATATTATAAATTATAAGTGTCTGTCTGTCTGTCTGCTAGCTTTTCACGGCCCACATCCGTTCAACCGATTTTGACGAAATTTGGTACAGAGATAGCTCGCATTCTCGGGAAGGACATAGACTACGTTATATCCTGGAATTAAAAAGCTAAATCCACGCGTACGAAGTCGCGGGCATCAGCTAGTATTGAATAAGGTCAAAGCCGATACTTCGTGGCCAAGACCCGTGCTCTGTAGTCAGCCGATCATGATGACTCAGGTACTCCTACGTATCTTCTCATTTCTAATTTGATCACGTAGAGGACTCCAGGCATCTATGTCGAAAATTTGTTCGGTACGAGTAAATGTGCGATCACGTTTAGGCCACGATAAAATTGATTGCAACTGTAAACGCTACGTCATCTATATTCTAATTTGTCGAGCATAAATTCCTCTTATATTAATAAATCTTAGACGTTAACGGGAAGATTAAAGATGCCCAGTCGATGTGATTAATCATATTATCTTCGGCGACAACGGTATCATTTATATTATTAGCTAGACTAGCTGATGTCCGCGAGTACGTCCACGTGGATTTAGGTTTCTAAAAATCATGGCAAATCAAAAGATTTTCCGGGGTAAAAATTAGCCTATGTCACTCTCCAGGTCATTAACTAAGTACCTACCTATATCCATGCAAAAAATTATGTCAATCCGTTGCTCCGATGCGGCGTGATTGAAGATCTAACCAACTAATAAACTTATTTTCACATTTATAAATAGACTAGATTAGATGATGCCCGCGACTTCGTCCGCGTGGATTCGTGTTTTTTGAAATCCCGTGGGAACTCTTCAGTTTTCCGGAATAAAAAGTAGCCTATGTCCTTCCCCGGGATATAAGCTAACTTTGTACCAAATTTCGTCAAAATCGGTTAAACGGTTGGGCCGTGAAAGGCTAGCAGACAGACAGACACACTTTCGCATTTATAATATTAGTATGGATTAGGGGTCTGATGATTCCCGAGACATCGTACCTACGCGTGAATTTAGTTTTTAAAAAACTAAATGGAAACCTTTGATTTTCGGGGATAAAAATTAGCTTATGTCCTTTTCCGGGTTACAAGCTATCTTTGTACCTTTGATCAAAATCTGTAAAATAGATGGGTCGTGAAAAGCTAGCAGACAGATAAACAGAAATATCGTGGGAGGCATATGGGAAGCGAACGCCGCCGCGCCGGCGCGGCGCCGCACAGCTGGCGTTCGGGTCGTAGTCGCTTTGGGTCGCTAGATCACGCAGGTTTGGAAGATACTTTCGTCCGAGATAAACAAAACCCCGGACTCCCCCAATAAGAAGTTTCTTTAAAGAAAGCTTTAACGCATTTGTCAAAGTTAAGCATTAAGTACTTGGTTAAAGATAAACATGAAAACATACTGTATAAGGTAGGTAAAAATAGAACTTTACTCTTTCCAATTTATCTATTTGTCATCAAATATCGAGGAAAATTTTTCCTTTCGAATCCGCACAAATGCATCCAAGCATAAAATAAAACGGCAGCAAGTGTCTGTTATTGTCGAAGTTGTTCTTGAGGCTTTATTCACAAAACTTGGCAACTTCGGTAACGAGTTGCTTTCCGAGAATTCGCTTCATTATGTGGACTAGTGATCGTGTCATTTGTAGGTTGAAGTTTGAAGCTTTTTGGTTTTAATAAATACAAGCTGTGTTGCTGGACTCTAGTTTGTGAAAAAGCTGACTGACTGACTTGATTGACTGACTGACGCACAGCTCAAATTACTTAACGGATCGGGCTGAAATTTGGTATGCATATAATATTAAGACATACACATTCGCTAAGAAAGGATTTTTGAAAATTCAACACCTAAGGGAGTAAAATAGGGATTTAAAATTTGGGTAGTCCACGTGGACGAAGTCGCGGGCATAAGCTAGTTCGCCTATATAAACCATAAACCTTAAAGCAATTAAGTTGCAACTCGAAGCATTGACAAGCAAATCACTGTTCATAATTTCAATGCAAATGTATGCAAATTCCCGTTGAGATACTATAAACGCAACTTGTTGCAAGAGTTGTAAACCTATTTCCCTTTTATTTCAGCATCAAACAAGAGGAAACAAAACGCAAAAACGTAAGTTTTGCTATTTTATCCTAATCTAAATAAAGGAAATGCCGACTGACTGATCAAAGCACAGCTCAAATTACTTGACGGTTCGGGCTGAGATAGCTATTATGACGTAGACATCTGTTAAGAAAGGATTTTTGAAAATTCAACACCTAAGGGGGTAACAAAAGTTGTAGTCCACGCGAATGAAGTCGCGGGTATAAGCTAGTTATCACATAAAAGAGACTGGCTTGAATTACAATCGGGTATCTACCATAATAATATGTTGTTAAACCATGAAGTACCTAAGTCTAAAGTCAGGTATTAGTGAAACGCTTAGTGCTAATCTATTACCTACAGTCATCTAAAAACCCCTACTAATATTATAAATGCGAAAGTGTATCTGTCTGTCTGCTAGCTATTGACGGGCTATGCACTTAACCAATTTTGACAAAACAGATACAGATGGTACAGATAGCTTACATACCGGAGTTTTTAAAAACTCAATATTCTAACAGTTTTGCGTTTACAAAAGAAATATATAAAACTTTAATCTAAATATATAAAAGGAAAAGATGACTGACTGACTGACTGACTGATCTATCAACGCACAGCTCAAACTACTGGACGGATTGGGCTGAAATTCGGCATGCAGATAGCTATTATGACGTAGGCATCCGCTAAGAAGGGATTTTTGAAAATGCAACCCCTAAAGGAGTAAAATAGAGGGTTAAAATTTTTGAAGTCCACGCGAACGAAGTCGTGAGCATAAGCTTGTATTTTTATAATTTTAGAGAAAAGGAGCGATAAAATACTTTCACTGACGCCTGGAAGTGTTTTTGTTCATTTGAAAACTTTATAATCAGCAGCTCACTTTCTTTGAGTACAAATCTGAGTAGTCTTTCAGCTGAAGTTTCTGCTTTAGAGGAAATTGGTAAGAGCTCAGTAGTTGGTGTGCAAATGTATGCAGATTGCCGTTACGTAGCCCCCGAGTCCCGGAGTAGTACTTGTGACTGTCGGTAAACTTCACTGGAGCATCACTATAATGAGAGCGCCGAAAGATAGCTTTGCAACTTTTTACCATACATTATACAACTACTTGCTCTCTACTCTTAATAAAATTTTCTTTTACAAAGTATGAAAATTATTACATTAAGTTTCGCTTTATTGTTTCATGCATACTCGGTCAACGACTCGAGCTAAAGAGCGAGCGAGCGAGTACACTCGCACCGCTGCGTGTTAGAGGACACGAAACGCGAATTTTCTTTGAGTGAAAATCTAAGTTGTCTTGAACCCTAAATTTTTGCCTTAACCCAAAGAATTTTTTTATACAGAATATTAGCCAATGATGACTAATAATCCACTTTCCCCTCCTACTAAGCGTGCAAATGTATGCAGATTGCCGTTATACAGCCCTGGAGTACTTCTTGTGACTGTCGGTGAACTTCATTGGAGCATCACTATAATGAGAGCGTCGAAAGATAGCTTTGCAACTTTTTACCATACGTTATACACATACTTGCTCTCAAGAGTCTTAATTAAATTTTCAATTAAGTAGTAAAGTAGGTACACTTGGAAACAGCCATCTCTTTTACAGTGTACCTAAAGAGAACCTTTCTTTTCTGAACGTCTACTTGCTCAGAATAAGGACTGTTAGAAGTAGCCCTATTGTGACACTTACTGTTAGAGCGAGATAGCTAAATGCATTTAAGCTCTTGTTAGAACGTGACAAAATGATTATGCTTTGTCCTTATCACCGTGGCCACTTTTTTTTGTTTGTCAAAATGTATTTGTACGTGAGTATTTGACAAACAACGTGAAGTGTAGAAGGAATGACATTTCACAAGTAAGAAAATCTGCTTGAGCGAGAGGGACTGAGGGGGCCACGCTAGTTGCAAATCTGTACCCGTAGTACAAGATTTTCCGTCTCACCAAACCAAACCAAATTCGAGAGTCGAAATACTTCCGCGTTACAGTAAACTGGATCTTAATTGCCTTGTTTTAAAGCTCAAGTTTGTCTACACTTCTACAGCCAGCGCTCCAAGCGGAAACATTGCGAAATTAAAATCAGTGGCATTGAATATTTGACTTCAATTTAAGGCTGTTTAGGTCCATTTTACTGTAACGCGGAAGTATTTCGACTCTCGAATTTGGTTTCGTTTGGTGAGACGTAAAATGTTGTGCTACGGGTACTGGACATATCTGTGTCTACTTGACTGTGTACGATGTGTCAGATTAAAAATATAACTTTTCACGGAAATCGAAGATCGAACCTTTTTTATTTCAAGACTAGCTGCCCTGACGAACTTCGTTCCGCCTAACAGTCGATTCAGATTTTTTAAATTTTTCTCTCCTTAAGAACCATCCTCGTACTTCAAGGAATATTATGAAAAATGAATTAGCGAAATCGGTTCAGCTGTCCTTGTGATGTGCGATGAGCAACACATTTAGTGATTCAATTTTATATTATTGAAGATAGGCTAACGCTTGATATTAATTATCCATATTCAGGCTTCGTCCGCGTGGATTTAGATATTTAAAAATCCCGTGGGGAACTCTTTGATTTTCCGGGATAAAAAGTAGTGCATGTTCGTCTCCAGTATGTAAACTATCTTTGTACACGTCAAAATCGGGTGACAGACAGAGTTGCAATTTTCATAGAATGTGTATTTCTATTTCTATTGCCGCTATAACAAAAATAATAAAAATTTCTTGACGTCAAAATGAAGGAAATGTACATGCCTGAGAGTTTTCCATAATGTTCTCAAAGTGTGTGAAGTCTGCCAACTCCAAAGCCAAAACGTTTTCATTCTGGGAGGAGACCTACTGAGTTGTGAGAATTGACCATGATGAAGATGATGATGATTTATTAACCGTTCAAATGTCTCTGTGTACCACTATATTGAAATTAAAAGGCATTTTGTGAAAAGGGCAAAGGAATTTGTGGCACAAAGCTTTGGAAAGTTCGAAGCGTTCAAATGTTAGCATAACGTATGAGTTTTATGAAACCCCCCTTTGTGCAGTTAACGTCAGTTTAATATGAAAATTGGTTGCCGCGTTTGGCGGATACCGATGGCTAAACGTTTGTAATAAAATTCAGCTTTGTTATAGCCGCTTATAATGTGCATGTTTTATATAGGGAATGCCGACCGTGGAAAAGTAATTACAAAAACACAATAGGTATCACTACCCATCTATACTATTATATAAAGAGGTAATGTCGTTAAGTTTGTTTGTAAGGGGTAATCTTTGGAACTACTGAACCGATTTTAAAAATTCTTTCACCAGTAAAAAGCTACATTATTCCTGAGTGACATAGGCTATACGAGATCTTTAAAAATCTAAATCTACGCGGGCGAAGCCGCGGGGATCAGCTAGTATATTATAAATGCGAAAGTGTATGTTTTTTTTTTCATTTTTATTCAGATACAAGTTGGCCCTTGACTGCAATCTCACCTGGTGGTAAGTGACGATGCAGTCTAAGATGGGAGCGGGCTAACCTGGAAGGGGTATGGCAGTTTTTATTGAACCCATGCCCCTTTGGTTTCTACGCGGCATCGTACCGGAACGCTAAATCGCTTGGCGGTACGGCTTTGCCGGTAGGGTGGTAACTAGCCACGGTCAAAACCTCCCACCTGACCAGACCGGAAATTTAGAAATTATAAAATTCCAAACCCCTGCCGGGAATCGAACCCGGGACCTCCCACTTACACCACAGCACCTTTCTGATATGGAACACTAAAATGTATTTCTAATAGAATATAATATTTTTATCTACCCTTCAAATCTCTTCAGCGATTTCCAATACATACACAGCCAACATGATAAATGGAAAAACTCAGCGTTAGAACCATTTGTCTCGCCGTCAAAGAAAAACTCACCCGTTATTTACATAATACACGGCAGTTTACACGGCTGCCAAGCTGCCAAGTTTCAAACACTTGGTAACTCTTATGTGGTTGATATAAAATTGAAAGGCTTTTCAAATCTTTGGATAAAGCTTCGAAAGTTTATGTACGTCGAGGTTCGTAAGGCCAACAAAAGGCGTCAGAAACAATGTTATCGTTGATACTATAAAATTTTATATTTTGAGACTGAGTGTCACACTGAGTGTGTTCTTAAAAATACCCAATATATGGAGTTTCTCTACGTGATAAAATCAGAAATGAGGAGATACGTAGGAGAACCAGAGTAACCGGCATAGCTCAACTGAGGTTGCGAAGCTGAAGCGGCGATAAACGTCCTAAGGTGCTGGAATGGCGGCCTTGCACTGGAAAGCGCATTGTTAGATGCGCACAGTATGAATCATTATCATCATATTTTTTCATTGATTTTAGAGCCCTAGAATAATGTCTATACACAAATTGCGAATATTCCAAGAATTTCATTAAAGTGTTGGAGGGATGGACCTAAATCAAATATGTAGGGATACTTATAATGAATTAATGAAAATCCTAATAATAAACAATAACTAGTGATTCAGTAAGTTTGTAGCACAAATTAAGGTGATTAAATTTATTACTTAAAAGTTGAGTCAGCCATTGAGCGGGACTCAATTTTACGACTACCCGCAACAGAAAAGAAAAAAAAATCCTAAATACAACATTAGGTACTCACAAATAGAGAAACAATATAGTGGAAGCATGACTTTATTTATTCGATGCTATGTTATGTTATTATATTATTTGTCGTCAAAGTTGGAAACCCTCTAAGTGTTGTAGAACTTGGAACAAGTTGTGGGTGAGTTCGATGTAATGGAATTTGTATGCACTAACGCTTTATTTCTCTTTGAAGCAGAGATGGACCATTTCATGCTTAGCTTGTGAAAAATCACGTGAAAAGGCTTTTCATATGTAACACTTGCTATCTCAGTTAAAGTAGCATATGAAAAACCATGAACCAAAATCTTAAAAGTTTAAAAATAATTAATAGATTTCATCATTATCACTATCATTTAACATATTAATTTTACAGTTTAAATTATAATAAATCATTTTACAGTTTAAGTCATCGACCCGAGTTAAGACGCCATAGATCGCGCTAGCGGGAACACTTGCATCGCTGCGTGTTAGAAAGGGAAAAACAATATCTAGTTAAATTAAGCGAATTTTCGCACTTGCAGTCATAAGTACGAAAATTCACTTTCCGTTAAAAACCACCTGTGAAATATCAGTTCTATTGATCTTGATTAATTAAATAGTTAAATTAATGTAGCAAACGATTGTTAGTGTGAAAATTGAAAAATTGCTTTCCACGAAAAATCACATGTGAAATCACTGTAAAGAAAAATAATAATTAATTTCACCAAATGAAAATGATCCAAAAGTAGCAATAATGCCCATCTGTACTTTGAAGTTTTAATTAAATTGTTTTGTGTGTGTGTGTTTTTTATGTCAGGCCACGGAGTGAACGAGGGACGAATACAGAAAATCTTTTGGGAACTTTTTCGGTATACACTTTGGCTAGTTTGAGATGGTAAAATAAACTTGGAAAAACGTGGCCTTTTCCCTTGGTAAACGTCATATTATTTTCGATGTCCTGTTTTTGGTTATCACTAGCTTGTGCCCGCGGCTTCGTACACAAATTTCGAGTCCCGTAAGGATTGAATTTTCAAAAATCCTTTGTTATCGGATACCTACGTCATAATAGCTATCTGTATGCCTTTCAGGATGATCCGTCTAATAGTATGAGCTTTGCGTTAGTCAGTCACCTTTTTCTTTTATACATTTAATTAATTTTTTTGTATTTTCATCTTTTGGCAGAAAACCTGGCTAATTTTTGGCGCAAAGAAATAGCCTACTTAGCTGTTCAGTGTGAAATTGCAGCCGGTATTCTTGGCACTATTATAGCTAGGTATAAGTTTGATTGTTTTATGAATATTGGTATTATCAATACTAATTTTAGCAAACTTTTATAAGCATTTCGGCACTAAAAGTGTATGAAGTTTGTAATAGTGATTCCCTCAAATTATTATAATTTTAGATTTTATCATTATTAGTGTGTAACGATAGGGCTAATCTAATAAGTCACTTATATCTAAAAGGTATATCACAATTTTTATACTGAAACTTATCATAACTAAAAACTTTTTATATGTCTACATATTGTAGGTTGTACCTACCTACGTAACATAGAGAAATAAGAGAAATACCTACAGATTTTTTTTTACTAACATTTTATTAGACGCCGAATTGCTACAATACCAAGCCTTGTTAAAAGTTAGTTCCTTAAAAATGTATGAATCCTATTCCTATAATATCATTAACTCAAAGTAGACTTTCTAACTTCCAACCGCCCAATAGCATTTTAAATGGCTCTATAGATGACAGCAACATTTTATACCGTTTGCCACATTTCTAATGCATTTTCCTCTATTTTTACTACGAAGGCAAGGAAATAAACTGTCATTGTCAATACATTATGCATTCGACACGCTCTTTATAGCCCCCCGATAATACTATTTATGTGTCACAGTCAAACGTGCTGCAGAAAACCATTTCCAAACGCATTTTCACGTTACTTTTCTTAGTAGGTACATTTCTGTGTGTCCACTTGACAGACTCAAAAAGCAAGGAAAATATGATGTTGAGGGTATCATTACATCACATGTGTAGTTTACCTGACATATTTATATCAATTCAACTTCGGTTACAACTACACGAGTTACAAATAGAAAGAAAAATATGAGTTGGATACAAAAAGTGGGGCATCATTAACATGGCCTTATTAATGATTTAGAACGTATTCATTTGCCAACGGAATGTTTTTTTTTTTCGTTTTTTTTTTTATTCAGATACAAGTTAGCCCTTGACTGCAATCTCACCTGATGGTAAGTGATGATGCAGTCTAAGAAGATAGCGGGCTAACCTGGTAGGGGTATGGCAGTTTTTATTAAACCTATACCCCTTAGGTTTCTACGCGGCATCGTACCGGAACGCTAAATCGCTTGGCGGCACGGCTTTGCCGGTAGGGTGGTAACTAGCCACGGCCGAAGCCTCCCACCAGACTAGACCAGAAATTTATAAATTATAAAAATTAAATGTTAAATTAAGAGAGTTGGCAACAAAAACCAAAAGGCCACCACAAGTATATAGAACTAATTGACATCCGCTTTGTCCGCGTCGATTTTAAATTCCGTGGGAACTCTTTAATTTTCCGGAATAAAAAGTAGCTTATGTTCGGGTCTAGCAAAAATCACGTCGAACCGTTGCTCCGTTGCAGTGCGATTGAAGGACAAACCAATTTAAACTGACAGACCAACATACTTTCGTACAAATTAAAAAAAATGAAATATCACTATCTTTAAAAAAATGCTTACGTCGTCGTGACCTCTTAACCTCTTTAGTTAGTTATCTCTGATATAAAAGAGCTTACATTCATTTCAGCCAATTCGCTATCAGAGAACGGTAATGGAGAGTTTTATAATTTGAATCACGATCTGGAAGGAAGCCTCTGGAATTAATTGCGTTTTATGGGATCGCTGCTAATAACTGGGCCGCTCGTTTTGAATAATAATGTACTCTTTAATTGTTTGTCCGTCAGCGAAATGGGCTTGGTTTTCTTGGGTTTCGTTTCGTATAATTATACGATATTTCTTTCTAAATCTTAGGTAAGTATATATATAAATGAATCCCTATTTCCCTTGGTCATGCCATAGCTTGAGAATAACTGGATTCAATTGGATAATTATTTTTTTATTGTGTTTGTACCTACCTTTATTACCAACAATTTTCAAAAACATGAAAAACCTATTTCTTAATTTTTAACCGAAATCCAAAATACCAATTTTCACGGATATCATTTGAAAAATGACGGACGGACCTTCATACAAATTTTCTTACACGAAACATTGTCATAAAATTAGGTGGTAAATTACCTACTGACCGAAAAACTCAAATCGAAAAACATAAAATCTCATACCGAATTTCATATTATTTTTACACAAACACATCCGCCACTCAAAATTACCTTCCCATCAAACCCCTCAACAAAAGTAAAAGTATAACCCGCCAAGCCCGAATCATACTAGCGTGAGGGTTCCGTATTTTGAAAGAAAACGCATATATTACCATCTGCAACTGCCTCTGCTGTTGGATTCTTATATGGCTCAATTAATGCTTCAAAAATGTTTGAGAAAGCATAGTTATTATTATTATAACATTATGGGTATGTTAACCTGAAATAAATCAATTTTATTTATTTATTTATTTATTTATTATTATTCAAAACTACTGTACGTAGTATAGTTACTAACATCAGCAGCTCTGTGAGCTACGAGCTATGACAGACGGTCAGACGCTTAGCATCTTTTTTACTACTTGTTTGGTGTGGAACCCTAAAAATGATCCCTTGGCTTAAATAACTTCAACACAGTATTCAAATGTTTTGATTACGAATTCAAATGGCGTTGGTCCCAGAATTTGCAAATCTTAGCACCTTATTAATTAATCATGCACAATAGATATAGAGAGCTAGTGATGCGCGAAGCGACGACAAAATGTCGATAATTAATCGCAACGACTGATACAAACCCATTAGCAACATTGAACTTAAATTACCGACGAACAGATGTTCGTGTAATTTGATTTTAGAACATACTCAAACTACAGTGGCTTTATAAAATGTACCAGAGCAAACATGTTTTAGCTGTTGAGTTGTTAAGTAACCTTTTGCGTAAATTTATCATTTCGAACTTACAATAATAATTAGTGTACTTCATAAATTACAAGAATTGAGAACCACCTCCATTTTGGAAGTCGGTTAAAAAGGCACTGCTTCACTTGCGTACAAGCAACGACTTCTGTAGTGTTACGCACTAGACCTGTCCTTTCGAATATTTTTTTGGCGGTTGTAACTCGCTTTTGGATAAAACTTGATGTCCAATGTGATACTAATTTTGAACACGATCCATACATTTAATTCAATCCGAATAAATGTGTAGTGTTAATAATAATATTATGTTTTTATAACTGTACTTAATTTCAGCCTTCTCTTATAGTTTATTTTTAAAAATTATGTGACACCCAAATACCTCAATCTCAATCTACCTGGACGAAAATATAAAGATTATTTTTTATTACGGAACCCTAAAAACATAACTGAAATAAGGTTCAAAGTGTTTACGTACCTAAACAGTTTACCCCAACTTTGTATATTCAAATGAGATTGTTGACGGACCTGACATAATTAATTCCGAGTACAGGTTCTATCGATATTCGATAGCTTTTCCATAACAACCCTACCCGTGCCTTATATTTGTGCGTGACATTAACCGTATTGATTTTGTTTGCGCGCGCAACCCTAATCCCCACCCCACAGGAGGGGGGAGGGCAAAAAAGGAACAAGGGTGAACGCCGATTCGATTCGAACATTTTTATAGGGGTGCCTGAATCCCTAAGGTTAATTCTACGATATGTAAGATACAAGAAATGCGCATTACCATTTTCCATTTAAGTGTCTTTCAATATAAATCGTTCTTTCTTGTGTCCATCTTCATCATTACTTGGGGATAAGTACGAATACTCTTTAACTGTCAATCATTCTGCCAGAGCAGTGACCTAGAGTTCGAGTTCAGAGTTCTTCTCTATAAAATTAAAGTCAAAGTCAAAGTCAAATGATTTACTCAAAATCTAAATATATAAAAGGAAAAGGTGACTGACTGACTGACTGATCTATCAACGCACAGCTCAAACTACTGGACGGATCGAGCTGAAATTTGGCATGCAGATAGCTATTATGACGTAGGCATCCGCTAAGAAAGAAAAATTTTTGAAAATTCAACCCCTAAGGGGGTGAAATAGGGGTTTGAAATTTGTGTAGTCCACGCGGATGAAGTCGCGGGCATAAGCTAGTAGGTAATAAATTACTCTTTTTGATAGTCACATGTTGGATTTGTAAGATATAATGGTGATAATTATTACGCAAACTTAAAATAGTTTTACACAATATGTATTTGAAGTCTCTTTCTGCATCGTACTACTCATTACTAAGGGTAGTGACTCCGTTCCATTAATAACTTAATGGTAGTAGTTTTCTTGGGATATTAATGCTGTGGATGTGGGTGCCCAGATTATTCCGCATACAATTTGACTAAAGTGTCATTCGCGCGAACTATAACTTTTATCATGTTTGTATCTACTCACTCCCAAAAACTCGCGAACATAATAATGCACGCCGTGACTTGTAAAACATGCATACGAAGCGCTTGCAAATGACTCACGTCACGTCCACACGTCCACATTATGTTTTTTTTATTTTTTGGGTTCCGTACCTCAAAAGGAAAAACGGAACCCTTATAGGATCACTTTGTTGTCTGTCTGTCTGTCTGTCTGTCAAGAAACCTACAGGGTACTTCCCGTTGACCTAGAATCATGAAATTTGGCAGGTAGGTAGATCTTATAGCTGACATTTGGGGGAAAATCTGAAAACCGTGAATTTAGGGTTAGATCACACAAAAATAATTAAATTGTGGTCATGAACTAATAATTAGTATTTTCAATTTTCTAACTATATCAAATGGGGTATCATATGAAAGGTCTTCACCTGTGCATTCTAAAACAGATTTTTATTTATTTTTATGTATCATAGTTTTTGAATTATCCTGCAAAATGTCGAAAAAATACGACTGTAGTACCTACAGAACCCTCATTGCGCGAGCCTGAGTCGCACTTGGCCGGTTTTTTTTATTAATTTATAGACTAGCGCTTGGCTGCAATCAGATCTGGTGGCAAGTGATGGTGCTGCCTAAGATGGAGCGCGCTTGCCTAGAAGATGCCTATTCACTCTTGACTTGAAGGTACCCATATTATAATTGGAGGGAAAAACTGATGCTGGAAGTGTGTTCCAAATCTTAGCGATTCCAATCAGAAATGAGAAGGCAAATCGCTACGTATGTATCCGTGGAATTTCGATTACGTACGGGTGCAGACCTTGGCGATGCCTTGCGGTACGATAGTAGAAAGGTAAAGGAGAAACCAGGTTGAAAAGATTATGTTCTTACGATGCACGTTATGTGCACGATTCGTACAAATGCGCAGGTGTGAGTTAGTCTATATATCCTTTTTTTTTCTGAATTTTTTTGGGATCTTTTTATCATTATAATATGACTATGTCAGATCCATAATAACCTAATCATATTTCTTTCTATCTTATCTTAATAGGTACACTAATTTCTTACATTTCTTCTTGTGCACTATAAGAACTCCCGCATATTTGACTTGTCTCCGTCAGATGGGTGTCGTGGGTGAAATTCGGTCAGGCGGACATTATAGCCTAGCACCCTCATAAATTCTCTTTTATATTCTAAAATCGGGATTTCCGACCGCGTGCTGATTTCATGATAAATAGCAGAGTTCATGCATTTTAAAATCGATCAGTACAGGCCTCGGGCGAAATATGGCTTTGATAATAATCCCCGGTTCCTGAACTGAGTGCTTATTTAAATCATTCGAAATGGATGTTTGAAATCGGTATGGTGTTGGTGAAAAGATGAATCTATGCTGTTATATCATGGACATACCAATTAATGAAATATTCGAGTCTTGTAGCATCCTTGTATATTTTTATTCTGAGGATACATATTTAGCGTCGATTCTTATGCCTTTCTTTAAACTTAATTTAGAATATCTGCATGTTTTTCTTTTTTAATATTGCTAAAAAAGAACGGAAAATAAATTTTAAATTAAAGACTCTAAAATCTAAATAGTACTACTCTGCCGATTTAAACATTATGCTAAAGACTGGCAGCTAAAGTCACGAGAAAGTCACATAACCAAAACGCAAGTGTACCGTTTTATCTTACAAATTCACAGCAGCGTAAATAAGGTGCAAATCCATATATTTGTATGTATATCGAGAAAATCGAGTCCCAGCGCAGAGTAGAGCAGGAAATTGGCAATTTCTGCATCGAACGGACCAACACGTAGGTACCAATCGGCGGACTTTGAATATAATCTAGCCGACTAAAATCCCCATTAGTTTGTTGTATCTAACATAACTCATTTTACGGTGAATAATACAATAATTTTTTTCACACCACTCGCTCTTGAAATGCTCTAGTCCTACAGAGTACAGACCTGTTAGCTAAACTACACACATAAAAATATAATACTCAAGATTTTTTTTAATTCATTTAATTTGAATTTATTTCAATGTCAAGTGATGTGTGTGTGACGATAGCAGCAGTGATTTAACTCTGGAAACTATTAATGCTCAAAATGTAATAAACGATTTGCTCCCAGAAACTTCTAAAGACAGATAGGTATCTATTTAGGCATAAGTATAGCGAGGTGTGAAAAGTACAGTATTGAACTTAGGGGCAATGCTGTCTTAGTCTTGGGCGCCCCTTAACCCCGCGCTTCACTCAGAATTCTAGATGCAACACCCTCGTTACGCTCAGGAGTTATTCTAAGATCCCTCGTTACGCTTGGGATTTATCCCGGTGCCTGTGACGTAAGACATTACATTACCGCCATGTTAAATAATCTACTATAACATACTTATTCGTAGTTTGCAAGATAAGTAGACAGGTAGGTAGCGAGCTCCACGTTTATTAAGGCTCAGCAAATCAAACATTCCAAGTAATAAAAGATCGAGATAATATTTAAATTATTAGATATTCCATTATCAAAGTATTTAATCCCATGAAATGGAAATAGACCGACTGCGGGAACTTTGAAAGGGAAATTATTCCGAGTGACATTTACAGAGGATTGGGAGAAGTTAACAATCTTTTGTGATATAATATTTTAATACTAAATGATGCCCGCGACTACGTCCGCCTGGATTTAGGTTATTAATAATCCCGTGGGAACATTTTGATTTTCTGGTGTAAAAAGTAGCCTATGTCCTTCCCCGGGATGAAAGCTATCGCTGTATCAAATTTCGTCAAAATCAGTTGAACGGATGGGCCGTGAAAGGCTAGCAGACAGACAGACAGACAGACAGACCGACAGACAGACAGACACACTTTCGCATTTATAATATTAGTATGGATGGATTTATAAGGAACTAGCTTATGCTCGCGACTTCGTCCGCGTGGACTACACAAATTTCAAACCCCTATTTCATCCCCTTAGGAGTTGAATTTTCAAAAATCCTTTCTTAGCGGATGCCTACGTCATAATAGCTATCTGCATGCCAAATTTCAGCCCGATCCATCCAATAGTTTGAGCTGTGCGTTGATAGATCAGTCAGTCAGTCAGTCAGTCAGTCACCTTTTCCTTTTATATATTTAGATTTAAAAGTTTTGGCAGACCTTTTGGAAATATTGCTTTGACCTATTCTTGTAGACCGTATTTAGTTAAAGCAGTGATTGCCATCTCGACCTGTCGCGTACTAACACTTATGCCTCCTGTTAGGAGTCTGGGGCTCAAAACGGCGTAATTTGACATCTACTTATATGTAACTTCGTAGTAAGCGGCGTAACCTATACTATAGTCAGCTTCATACTCTGGAGGTCTGGGGTTCGATCCCGGGCACGCACGGCTAACTTTTCGAAGTTATGTGCGTTTTACTTGCTTTAACGGCGAAGGAAAACATCGTGAGCAAATCTGCATGCCTGAGTGTTCTGCAAAGGTGTGTGAAATTTGCTTATACGTACTTGGCCAGCATGGATTATGACGTCATCCTACATGATGAATTGATTAATTGCTTAAAACGCACAAAACTATGAAAAGTTAGAGGTGCGTGGCCGGAATCGAATCCCGGACGAAATCAACCATCTTGGCTATCACCGCTTTATTTAAAGGAAATTGCGAGTCAGTATTTTGGTACTGAGCTCATACCTAGACTTCGATTCAGTGCATCGATTAGATTGATGGATTTGGTTCTAAAACCTGTGAGAGCCAAGCGCGTTGCGGTGATGATTGACCTCGAAACTAATTTAGGCTAGTTTAGTGTTTTAGACTGTTTGGTTGCGACTCTATAAACTGACATTCATCAAGAAAATCCCTAAGATTAGTGCATTTTCAGGAAAATCATTAGAATGGATGTCAAAAAACTCGTCAAGAATGTCAGAAGTTCAAAACATGCACCTGATGTTAAGTGATTTTTTAAAATTAGTAGTCCTTAACTTATTTTTAAATTAACTCTAGTAAGTTCTGTTCTAAATTTATTATCTAAACTATTTGAATGGCATGGCATGGGTTTAATAAAAACTGCCATACCCCTTCTTCCAGTTCAGCCCGCTTCCACCTTAGACTGCATCATCATTTACCACCAGGTGAGATTGCAGTCAAGGGCTAACTTGTATCTGAATAAAAAAAACTATACAAAAGGGTAGTTTTCTCAACAACAACAGCACGAGAAAACCAGCAAAAAGGGGAAGTTGAAACAGAATTAACCTACTATTGACCATTTATTATTTAGTTACATTTAAATTTTCAAAATGTATTCAAAACACGTTTTCAGCGCTCAATGGTACAGCTATTAAGGTATAACGAGACGCTAGCCACGCTTGATTCAGGATTTAGGGTTAACTAACTAAACTCGATGCAGATTAGCTCTACAACGCAATTAACTATGGTCATTGTTTGCCTCCTAAAATCTAAATATATAAAAGGAAAAGATGACTGACTGACTGACTGATCTATCAATGCACAGCTGAAACTACTGGACGGATTGGGCTGAAATTTGGCATGCGGAATCAAAAATCCCTTCTTAGAGGTTGCTAAGAAGGGATTTTTGAAAATTCAACCCTAAGGGACCTAAAAATAGGAAGTTGAAATGTATGTAGTCCACGCGAACGAAGCTTGAGCTGTGCGTTGATAGATCAGTCAGTCAGTCAGTCAGTCAGTCAGTCAGTCAGCTTTTCCTTTTTCCTTGTAAAACACAACCTAATAATTAAATTCAAGAGCTACGTAGCTGTGTTTAATGTAAAAATAAATCAAGTTTATTTTCCTCTTTTAAAAGCTGCTTCTACTAAGCTTAACTCTGTAGACGAGTAAAGCAATATTTCGCTGTCCATTGCTCAATTAATTTACAGCAAGGGAGGCACTCTGCTCATTACGCTGGCAATGTATTGCCATTATAAGGCAAGCGCGGCTAATCGCATTACGCTATCATGCCATGTATGAAATGTAATTAACGCCCTGCTATTTTAAGTCGCTTAAAGTGCAGTTTTCATTTTTTTGCTTCTCTCTTGTTGATATTTCAAGAAATAGCTACGTGCTTGAGCTTGTAGCTTGAGTGCGTACTGGTAGTAAGCGATGAGAAGTCTAAAAAGGAATTAGGGTAACTTGAAAGAGATAGGCAGTTTTATTAAAACCACAGATTTAAAAATAGCGGTTTCTATACAGAATCGTACCGGAAACCCATAATCACTTGGCGGCACGGATTTGTAACCTTTCTTTTTTAAATTTATAGACTAGCGCTTGGCTGCAATCAGACCTGCTGGTGAATAAAGATGCAGCCTAATATGAAGCGCGCTAACCTAGAAGATGCCTATATGCCTAATGCCTAAGATAGTGTTGTAAATTAAACCACACCACTTATTAAATATTCCTTTAACTTTATTTCTTGATGATTCCTATACTTAAATATGGGCCAACAATGTGAAAACGTTACAAATTTTTTTTTATGTCACAGACAAAAATTTTATACACAGAATTTTTAACCACAGATAACAAATAACATTTTAGTTCGTACACAGATATATAACATACTAGCTGACCCGGCGAACTTCGTTCCGCCTAACAGTCGCAATAATTTTGCATTATCCGCAGTTCCTGAAACTGAGTTCGTAGTTTAGGAGTGCTGTACCCTACATCATCAGGGTTGAGGAGTTGAGACTTGAAGTCTGAGAATAAAGTCGTTGCTTGGTACCTACAATATGAATTCACTATGCACACTTCCTGAATCTTGATAACTCAGGCGGGCAGTAACCCTGCAGCATCAGGATTAAGGAGTTGAATCCAGAATTTTTTATGTGATTACCACGAAAACTTTTTTTGTTGATTTAACAAAAAATTTTTGCAAATCGGTCCAGAACCTCGAAAAAATCTATGTAGAAAAAAGAACCACCTCCTTTTTGACAGTCGGTTAAAAACTGATGACCTTGAAATATTTACGGAACAATTTTTAAAATACTCCCCTTTCTAACAAAAAAGAATGAATGAAATCGGACTACGCGTTAATGAATTACAACTCAGTATACATTTTAACTTTCATCCCCTCTCCTACGGGAACCATGCTGAATTTCGGGATAAAAAGTATCCTATATTCTTCCTCATTAGTATGACCTCAAATCGTACCAAGTTTCATTGGAATCCATTCAGTAGTTTCAGCGTGATGCGCGGCCCTGATACAGACAGACATACAGACAGACAGACAGACAGACAGACAGACAGACAGACAGACAGACAGACAGACAGACAGACAGACAAAAATGAAAAAAATTACAGTTTTGGGTTCAGTATCGATTATAGAGTGCCCTCGAAAAAAAATTTTCAAAATATCTTCAATGTACAGAATTTCATACAACTCGGTAGAAACAACTTCGAGAAGGAAGCTGACAGAAGAATACAGCTGGGCTGGGCAGCATTTTCAAAGCTACGACAGGTCGTCGAATCGTCGATACCGCAAAGCCTTAAGACTAAGGTCTTCAACGAGTGTGTCCTACCTGTGATGACGTATGGAGCGGAAACGTGGACACTGACAGTTGGTCTCGTCCACAAACTAAAAGTCGCTCAGCGTGCTATGGAGCGAGCTATGTTGGGTATCACTCTCAGGGATAAAATCCGGAACGAGGAAATTCGCAGAAGAACAAAAGCGACCGACATAGCTCAAAGGATTAGCGCGCTGAAGTGGCAATGGGCAGGTCATGTCTGTCGCAGAACCGATGGCCGATGGGGCAGACGTGTTCTGGAGTGGAGACCGCGTACCGGTAAGCGCAGTGTAGGACGACCTCCCGCCCGCTGGACCGACGACCTGAAGAAGGTGGTGGGGAGCGGTTGGATGAGGAGGCGGAGGACCGTGTTTGGTGGCGCGCTCTTGGAAAGGCCTATGTCCAGCAGTGGACGCAAACAGGCTGATGGATTGGATTGGATTGGACAGAATTTGACCTGTTACAGTTTTATTATAAGTATAGTAGCATAGTAGAAAGGTGAAGGAGGAACCAGGTCAAAAAAGTTCTACATTTGCAGCACTAGAGAAAACGGTTTAGGTATACCCACTTTTGAGGAATTCGTTTATCCGCCACTTGAATTATAGCCCAAGTATCTAACTAGCTTATGCTCGCGACTTCGTCCGCGTGGACTACACAATTAATTTCAAACCCCTATTTTACCCCCTTACGGGTTGAATTTTCAAAAATAGTCATAATAGTGCATGCCAAATGTCAGCACAATCCGTCCAGTAGTTTGAGCTGCGTGTTAATAGATCAGTCAGTCAGTCAGTCAATCAGTCAGTCTGTCAGGCAGTTACCTTTTCCTTTTATATTTTCTTTTTATATTTAGATAATAGAAACCTTTTTGAAAAACGTATTTACATGAGAATGATCACAACAGCGTTAGCGAATGAGCAGCCATGCGTTCAAACCGTCAATAATAATATAATTGGGTACTCACACACAACCAATAATTACTGTGTGGTTGAGATAATCGATGCTGATTCTGTACGCTGCTCGCTAGATATTGATTTGTTTGTGGTTATTTCTAACAATGTATTCAATGAATTGTATCGAAAGCATAGACTACATAGAGACTAAAGCTATGTACTTACAGATGACAAAATCTAACGCGCGTTTTTAATCGCGCATCTAGATAGCAAACGTTTTACATACAGTACAGTACAGTACAGTACAGTACAGTACAGTACAGTACAGTACAGTACAGTACAGTTGTTCATTATGAAAGCACGTGGTAGCACCCGTTACAGAGAAAAAACTTGCGCGCACTGCGCTTTGCTTCGCGACATCTGAATAGTCCAAATGTGTGCGTCCACGCGCTTCAATGCGTGACAAACGTTTGTCCATCTGAATGGATCTTCTAGCCTCGTTGGCACATCTAATGGTAGGCTTTGAGCTACGAGGCTAGAAAATGGTGGTGCTTATTGTTTGCTGGGTTGCCTGCTTGGTCTGCAAGTTTAGTATGAGCGATGTACCATACAGATTTGTCTGTGTTGGCGGATTATAGCTAACTAGCTTATGCTCGCGACTTTGTCCGCGTGGACTACACAAATTACAAACCCCTATTTCACCCCCTTAGGGGTTGAATTTTTATAAATCCTTTCTTACGTCATAATAGCTATATGCATGCCAAATTTCCGCCCGATTCGTGCAGTAGTTTGCGCTCTGCGTTTATGGATCAGTCAGTCAGTCAGTCACCTTTCCTTTTATATAGGTATTTAGATTAAGCTTGTTGGTCCTTGCGAATTCTAGACAGTTTAATCTTGTATTCTTATCATAGTCGCGTCATATTTTCGACACTGTGAGTCATGACTTCAATCGTAGATTTGACTGTCCGAAAAGCGAGGAAAACGCCGAGCGCGCGCCGAAACGTTACTGAAAGTTTTATGTGTGCGACAGCCCTTACTTATATTTCGTGGTTAATATTGTAGCAATGTATTCATGAATTGTATCAAATTAGAGATATTAAATACGTGCACCTATAAAATAAATTTGGATTGTGGTGGTTTTGCCAGCCGATTGTATTATTCGGCAAATTATATAAATGGAGCTTCATACATACCTGCATACCAGCAGCGTTGCAGTTTTTTGCCAAGTCGGGATTTCGGAACTTTTTGAGTGAAAAAAGCGGGATGCTTTCGTTGAAAACGGGACATGACAAAAACGCATATAATCAGAAGTTTTTAATTTTTTTTAATTTGAATTCAAATGACGTTTACGTGACAATAGATAGGAAAAATAGGCCATAGAAGATGTATTTTAAGAAAAATATGATAATTTAAATCTGATTTACACTATAGTTCAATAGTCGAGTCTTGTCTTGTCTTGATGTTTATAGACAGCACGCTGCACGCACGCGTTCGAGTTATCCCTGAAAAGCGGGACTGAGCCTGTCCCGCGCGGGACATTTAATTTTTTATTTAAAAATCGGGACGTCCCGCCAAGATCGGGACATCTGGCAACGCTGCTGCATACATACAACTAAGCATTATTTATTATTGATAGTGTTTATATTCGTTTTGTCGTAAGTTAAACATGAAACGTAAGTAAGACTTACAGGTGCATCCGCGGCCTAAGAATTATTATTTCGTACATCTATGATTTGACCTTTTTACGTTGCATACATAGATAATAACAGGGACAGAATACATCTAAGCGTGATCTAAGCACACCACATGTTTTGCCAGTTGTCATTTTTGTTGTCGGTGAAAATATCTATGGTGAAAATTCTTGTGATTTTTATTTCATTTTCCATTTTCCATAGTCATTTTATAACTATTTAACAAGTACTGTGTAACTATTTAACTAGAACTCGAAAATTGTATCATTAATAATATACTTATTCTGCTTATTTTCATTTTTCTAAATTCCCATTTTTCAGTATCATCAAGCATTGACCATAATATTGATTTATATTTACCTCCTGACCTCCAAATGCACTCCAAGGTATCAATGTGTAACAAAATAATGACACACTAGCTGATGCCCGTAACTTAATCTGCGTGGATTAGGTTTTTAAAATTCCGTGGAAACTTTGGATTTTCCGGGATGAAAAGCCTATGTCACTCTCCAGGTCTTTAACTATGTCCATGCATAAAATCACGCTGATCCGTTGCTCTGTTGCGACATGATTGGAGGACAAACCAACAAACAAACACACTTGCGCGTTTATAATATTAGTATGATTTAAGTTTAATTACATTACTTATGTACCTACTTTGCTCGCACTTCTAGGAATTCGTTTATTTCTCATAGACTTATGTTTTTTTTTTACAGAATTAGATTCAAATGAAGATATTGTTTTTAAATCCAAAGCTATATCAACACAACCCCTATATAATAAACTAGCTGATCCCCGCGGCTTCGCCCGCGTAGATTTAGGTTTTTAAAGATCCTGTATAGCCTATGTCACTCAGGAATAATGTAGCTTTCTACTGGTGAAAGAATTTTTAAAATCAGTTTAGGTAGTTCCAAAGACTACCCCCTACAAACAAACTTAACGGACATTACCTCTTTATATAATAGTAAGATAAGATAAGATAAGAAGTATAGATTTCTAAGTTACCAATAAGTCGATTTCATTTCGGAAGTCTTCCGAAATGAAATCGACTTAAATATCTAATATATAAGATCTTCTAAATATATAATAATATAAAAGGAAAAACTGACTGACTAATTGATGTATCAACGCACAGCTCAAACTACAGGACGGATCGGGCTGAAATTTTGCATGCAGAAATCCGCTAAGAAAGGATTTTTGAAAATTTAATCCCGAAAGGGGTAAAACAGGGATTTGAAAGTGTAGTCCACGCGGACGAAGTCGCGAGCATAAGCTAGTCTAAGTATATAAAAGGAAAAGCTGGCTGACTGATTGACTGATCTATCGACGCACACCCAAACTCCTGCACGGATTGGGCTGACTTTTTGCATGCGGATTTTTGAAAATTCAACCCCTAAGGGGGTAAAATAGGGGTTTGAAATTTGTGTAGTCCATGCGGACGATGTCGCGGGGATAAGCTAGTTGTTAATAAAGATTATTTAGTTTTTATTGTACTAGTCGCTTCAAATATCATCAGTTTTTAGGGTTCCGTACCTCAAAAGAAAAAACGGAACCTTTATAGGATCACTTTGTTGTTTGTCTGTCTGTCTGTCAAGAAACCTACAGGGTACTTCCCGTTGACCTAGAATCATGAAATTTGGCAAGTAGGTAGATCTTATAGCTGGCTTTAGGGGAAAAATAAAAAAAACTGTGAATTTGTGGTCACATCACACAAAAGAAATTAAATTGTAGTCATAAACTAATAATTAGTATACTTATTCAATTTTGAAGTAAGATAACTATATCAAGTGGGGTATCATATTAAAGGGCTTTACCTGTGCATTCTAAAACAGATTTTTATTTATTTTAATGTATCATAGTTTTTGAATTATCCTGCAAAATGTCGAAAAAATACGACTGTAGTACGGAACCCTCATTGCGCGAGCCTGACTCGCACTTGCCCGGTTTTTTTTCCCACTGAAAACTTGTAATTTTTTACATAGCGGAATTCGCAGCGACGAGATGCGGATGCTCCATCAGCAAAGCGCATCAAACTGCAGCCAAATTCTTTAAATGTTGAGAAGCGGGAAGAGCTGGAACACGAGGTCCAGGTATTTACAACCCCCCCCCCCCCCCTGAAAAAATTCTGAATTTATAAATATCTTTTATTATATAAAAATGTATCACTAAATGTGTTGGTCATCGCAATATGATCGTAGTCGGGTTTTAGCTTTGAGCTTTATTTATTAAGTATTTGAATAAAAAAAAATCTTTCTAAATAATATCTATCCCGGCTGTACTCACGTGTCTAGTCGACGCTAGCCCGACTAGTTTCGAACCCATCCGGGGTCCTTTTTCAATGGAGTCAGTTTGCGCAGGCGCCGCGGCTGTGACTGTCACCACGCAAATAGGCAATTTGAATAATATATTCGTAGGAAGATATCAAATTAGTTGAGCTTCAGAGATATCCTCAATAATTAATAATGATTTGTTGTCTGTGTCCATGGATACGTCGTCTCTCAACAATCATGTTTCATAATATATTTTAAGTAGGTTTTATATAGTTCACTACAATCCCACTTCTGATGTTAAAAATAAAGCAAAATAAGGCAATTTTGAATAATATATTCGTAGGAAGATATCAAATTAGGTGACAGTCACAGCCGCGGCGCGTGCGCGAACTGACTCCCTTGAAAAAGGACCCCGGATGGGTTCGAAACTAGTCGGGCTAACGTCGACTAGACACGTGAGTATAGCCGGGATAGATATTACATATTTATAATGGAAATCACTCACGGTAGTTTAAACGCTAACAATCTTTGTTTTGCCCCAGACTGCTGGAAGCTGCCTGCTGGAAGCATTTGGAGATATAATGGAGAGCGAATTGACATGTAGTATTTGTGCCGAGCTCTTCATAAGTGCCACTACACTGAATTGCTCGCATACTTTTTGCAAATACTGCATTACCATGTGGAGGAGGCACAAAAACCAATGCCCAATATGCAGGTATGAATGAAATCAGTACCCTTATTATAAATGCTAAAGTGTGTTTGTTTGTTGGTTTGTTGGTTTGTCCTTTAATCACGTCGCAACGGTGCAACAGATTGACGTGATTTTTTGCATGTGTGATAAAGACCTGGAGAGTGACATAGGCTACTTTTTATCCCGGAAAATCAAAGAGTTCCCACGCGATTTTCAAAAAACCTAATTCCGCGCGAACGAAGTCACGGGCATCAGCTAGTGAACTGAAATAATTTATTTGTGTGAATATGGGAAGACAAGGTGTTTACAATAGAGGGTTAAGCCAACATAATACTCGTATCCAGTCAGGAAACCCTGACGTACAAATGTTTTCACAAAATAGGTGAATGAATGAATGAATGAAATATGCTTTATTGTATATTTTACGAAGAGAGGAGGCAAACGCTGCTCAAGTGACGTTCCAATGGCAGCCTACCGGTCGAAGTAGAGCCTTCAATGGATCAGTACCCTTATTATAAATACGAAAGTGTGTTTGTTTGTTGGTTTGTCCTTCAATCACGTCGCAACGGAGCAACGGATTGACGTGAGTTTTCGTAAAATAATGTAGTATTTCTTATTTAGTGTCTAGTGTCTACGTTATTAAAGCAACCTACTGTAAATATTTCAAGTTTCTAACCCCAGCGGCTTAAGGGCTGTGCGTTGATAAATAAATCAGTCAGGAAAACTCTCTTTTGACCTACTTATTAAAACTGTACGAATCTACTTGAATAATTTTGAACAATTTCAGCTTTAAACTAGGCTAATATTAATTTTTTTCTAGGGCAGCCATCACTGCAGAATGTAACAGTTTGGTAATAGACTCATTTATAGAAAAAGCTGTGGATTTACTCCCAGAAAAAATTACGCAAAAAAGAAAAGATATCGTTAGAAGTCGAACCGGTAGGTGTATATTTTTTTTTAATTTGATATACTTTATCAAAAAAACCCGCTAAGTGCGAGTCAGGCTCGCGCAACGAGGGTTCCGTACTTACTAGAGTCGTATTTTTTCGACATTTTGCACGATAATTCAAAAACTATGATACATAAAAATAAATAAAAATCTTATTTAGACTGCACAGGTGAAGCCCTTTCATATGATACCCCACTTGATTTAGTTATCTTACTTCGAAAATTGAAAATACTAATTATTAGTTCATGACCACAATTTTTTTTTTGTGTGATGTAACCATAAAGTCACGGTTTTCAGATTTTTCCCCGAAGGTGAGCTATAAGACCTACCTACCTGCCAAATTTCATGATTCTAGGTCAACGGGAAGTACCCTGTAGGTTTCTTGACAGACCGACAGACGTTTTGACGTTTGATAAAATGCTACTGATTTGACTAGTAACTAGGTCCTTATCATCCCTATTGTACCTGTTTTGAATAAATGATTTAACATTGATTTTGGTAACAGATGAAGTAATACAGATGAATATGACAGCGAGAAAAATCAGGACTACCACCACTCGAAGGAGGGCAAGGAGGAATAGAAGGAACTAGGATACGAATCCTCACGAGTGAGTATTCCCCACGGACTTGGGGTAGCTAGATACCGCATATAACAGTCAGTCATCTACACAATACTCATATCGCTGCATATACAGCGTGTTTGATAAATCTAAAAAGGAAAAGGTGACTGACTAACTGACTGGCTGATCTATCAACGCACAGCTGAAACTACTAGACGGATTGGGCTGTAATTTGGCATACAGATAGCTATTTTGACGTAGGCATCCGCTAAGAATTTTTTTAAAATTCAATCCCTAAGGAAGTAAAATATGGGATTGAAATTTATGTAGTCCAAGCGGACGAAGTAAGTAGCGAGCATAAGCTAGTTATTATTATAATCCATGTATCACAATCAATGCCTCATATTATAAGTCCATAGCAATTAATTATTATCGGATATGGATATGTATATTCACCAATTAGTCACGGATGAATGCATCAGTTAGCAAAGCTAATGCTAATTATTAGTATTAATATTATGTAGGTATAGTAATAATAATAACAATGATAATTATAATTTAAAAAATATATTTTTCCACTAAAAGTTACCCTTTGACTGCGGTCGCACCTGGTAAGTGATGATGTAATCTAAGATCGAACTAGCCCTACCGCGGTTGTTTGACAGCTACAATGTCACGATCGCAATCATCTCTGATTGGTTAATGCTCGCTCACTATTGGCTACAATGCATTGTTGCAACAAGAATGGCACAAATTCAGCCAATCAGAACAATTGAGATTGTAATAATGATTGATGCAGGTTTTAGACAATCGCCCTAGCTAATTTGAAAGGAGTATTATAGCAGTTTTAATAAACCCATGTCCCATACCCCTTATCCCTTCCGCTTTCTTTAATTTTTATAATATCCTCTACCCTAAGGTTGCCTGGAAGAGATCGCTATTTTAGCGATAAGGCCGCCTATTGTACATGCTATCGTTGTTTTATTATGTCTATTGTTTTTGTTTTGGTGTACAAAAAAGCACATTTTACTATACTTTACTTAACTTATCGGTTTTTACGTGGCACGGGTACCTATAGATAAAACCTGGAGAGTGACAGAATATCTGTATAGCCATTGATCATGAGGGAAGTGAGCGAACAATATGAGTCAGCGAACAGCCAACTAATAACCCTATTTCACCAAACACATCGATCGGTCCTATCGTCTAGACACCGTGAATCAGTGGCCCTGTTTGTTTTAACAGGTTATGTTTCATTATCATCATCATGATCAACCCATCGCCGGCTCACTACAGAGCACGGGTCCCCTCTCAGAGAGAAGGGTTTTGGTCATAGTCTACCACGCTGGCCATGTGCGGATTGGTAGACGTTATGTTTAGTGAACCGTACTTTTGACATGAGAATTGACACATAGAGTTAAAATGGCACTTGAGAACTCATTTTGTACGGACTATAATATATACTTGTGTTAATATGTACTCCTATGAACAACATTGTTGGCGTTTCTTCGCAATATTCTTAGATAATAAGTAGTTATAGTCCGCGACAGATCGAGATGGCAATCTGGGGATGAGGCGGCGGGGGGGGGGGGGGGGGGGGGGGCGCCGCGCACACCCGCACGTCACCCGCACTCGCCCGCACTGGGTTAGCGCGGTGGCTGTGTGGGTGTGCGTGGTATTCCCACCCCGATTGCCTTCTCAATCTGTCGCGTATTTTACATATTTAACTTGTTTGTATTATTTACAGGCTCTCAAAAAAAACCACATTACAGACACAAAGAAGAAAAAAATCGGTCAAGTGCAAGTCGTTTTTGAGTTTTTTTTTAATTTATTTTTCATTTTTGTGGTGGTTATTTTGAAATTTTTATTAGATATGTGTTGTTATTGCGGCAATGGAAATACACATTTTGTGAAAATCTCTATACTCTCTATCTACTACTATTCACGAGATACAGCCCGCTAACAGACAAATGAACGAATCGGACGGACGGACAGCGGAGGTTTAGTAAAAGGGTCCCTTCGAGTATGGCACCCTAAAAACATCGACGTATATATATTTTCTATAAATACCTACCCTTTATTTATAGAAACGAGCGTTTTTGTTCCAGAAAAAAAGACTCCTTTAAAAATGATAATCAAATACATTGCTTCTTGTCTAACATTTAATTCCACTTGAGCTTCAAATTCCATTACAGGCGCTAAAAGGCAATACATCGTGTCATCGATTTTCCTTTACACTGGGGAAAGCGAGCAATTTTATATCCCCAAGTCTTAAGTTAATAAAATATCGTGTGTGCTACTACCTACTTCTTGGTATTGAAACGTACATATTACCTAATGATTTCAAGCTGATTTCGTGGCTTAACTACATATTTTAATGTATATAAGTAACCCTATATTTTATGTACGTAACCGTGGGTTGAAATATCGACAAATAAAAACAAAAATTCATCGTGGTATGTACCCGTTATATACATTAAAATATGGACTTATTACCTATTTGAAAAACGTTCAAAACTAAAACCGTATCTTGTATGATACAAGATAGGTAGGTTAGGTATCATCATCATCATCATCATCATCATCAACCAATAGACGTCCAACAGCTGGATATAGGTCTCTTGTAGGGACTTCCACACGCCACGGTCTTGCGCCGCCTGGATCCAGCGGCTCCCTGCGACTCGTCTGATGTCCGTCCACTTAGTGGGGGGTCTTCCAACGCTGCGTCTTCCGGTGCGAGGTCGCCATTCCAGCACCTTGGGACCCAGTATATATAATGTACTCTGTGTTGGGACCCCAACGTCTATCGGTTGTACGAATTATGTGCCCTGCCCATTGCCACTTCAGCTTCGCAATCCGTTGAGCTATGTCGGTTACTCTAGTTCTCCTACGGATCTCCTCATTTCTGATTTGATCACGTAGGTTAGGTATAGTCCGTTCAAATTGGAACACACTCGCCATTGAAACTCTGTGTCAACTGTCATGTCAAAAGTACGGTTCACCCATTCACCTTTAAAATAAGGACTAAAATCGTACTTTTGATATGACCACTGAAACGTAAAGTTAAAATGGCGCGTGAGAACATATTTAGGCATTATTATAGTAAAATATACAATATGCAAGCGCATTAAACTGCAATAGATGCGTGAAAAGTCATTATGTACGGACTATAAAAGTTGATTTACGTAATGTTGATAACAAAATCAGCTAAATAGAGATAAAGATAATAATATTATAATCAATTTTATTTTTCCCTGTGGATATATTTATTATCTTTATATCGTGTGATGGACACCCGTCAACTATATTAAAATGTATTTTAATTTAACGCACGAGCTCAGGCTCTTTTACAGTAATAAATTTTAACCAAACTACATTTACTACCATTTTGATCCTTTATAAACTGCCGACGCAATTGTTTTATTAACATGGATTTAATTTTGCTAATGGATTTACGCGGAATTTTAATACTACATTTAATAATTAATTTTTGTAGGTTATTATGACCCGTTTAGTGCAGCGGTGCGTGCTGTGACTTTAGAAGCAAGATTTTCTGGGTTCGATTCCTGGGTTAGTCAAATTTGAAAATTATATTGTCTATATCAGGGTCTTCCCACTGCGATAGCGATGGTTCATTACGATGTCATATAGAATCTGAATGGGGCGGGGCTATGGGTATCTGTGCAAATCATAAACTGACTGACTGACATATCAATTATGGTCTTAGTTAAGAACTAGCTTATGCTCGCGGCTTCGTCCGCGTGGACTACACAAATTTCAAACCCCTGTTTCACTCCCTTAGGGGTTGAATTTTCAAAAATCCTTTCTTAGCGGTTGCCTACGTCATAATAGCTATCTCAGCTATCTGTATGCGAAATTTCAACCCGATCCGTCCAGTAGTTTGAGCTGTGCGTTGATAGATCAGTCAGTCAGTCAGTCAGTCAGTCACCTTTTCCGTTTATAGGTATATTTAGATATAACATGAAATTCTCTCGTTTATTCCGAAAAGCCTTTTCCTGTAGGTTTCAAAATCCCAAACTAAATGGTTTTGAACAACAATAAAATTGTTTTCGAGGTTCCGTAATATCGTCGGAGCCAATCAGATGCAGACAACTCAATCAACCGCCTGTACGGTAGTGGAGAGAAGTGAAAATGGGTATTTTCTGTTTCCGTCCTGTCCTTTATTACGTGTTTATACCGAAACATCTGTTTTAATTAAAATCCTAGGTAGGATACGTGCATAATTGACTGGTCAAACGAGAGTTAGGATATGTCCTATATAATCTTGTCAAATAGGTAGGTATCTACGCAACAGGTCAAGATGGCAATCGCTGTAAGAGGAGGCGGGGGGACTCTTAGGCATGCATCGCGATGTTTTCCTTCACCGTTAGAGCAAGTGATATTGCATAAAACGCATATAATTGACTCCGAAATGTTAGAGGTTTGAAGCCCCGATACTCCATATAGTAGGCTGACGTCTTAAGCACTACACTAGCACCACTTTTATTAAGTGACTAGCTGATGCCCGCGACTTCATCCGCGTGGAATTAGATTATCAAAAATCCCGTGGGGACTCTTTGATTTTCCGGGATGAAAGTAGCCTATGCCACTCTCCAGGTCTTTATCTATACCCGTGCAAAAATCACGTCGAACCGTTGCACCGTTGCGCCGTGATTGAAGGACAAACCAACAAACCAATAAACCAACAAACACACTTTCGCATTTATAATAAGGGTACTGATTTCAGCGGTCACAGCCCTGAAAATAACAAAAGTCCCACCGAGTATTGAAACCGGATCCGGAGCGGCGAATATTCCATGAACCGGCTTACCACAAATACCCGATCGATTGATGCCTGTCATTCGATTGGAAGTTGAACTCGCTGCCGGTGGACGCATATGACGCATATTAATTACATTACTTGTTGTCATGCAGTAATGTAATCAATGCAGTTTCTTGCTAGTTCTTCTCGGTAGGAAAGGCATTCCGAACCAGTGGTAGATGCATTTGACGATTCATACGTACTTGTTTAATTGAACAAAAAAAAAAAATTTTTTTTAACGTCGACAAATATACCTATGGAGCCAAGCACCTTCGACGGCACTCGCGCAATTGTCATCTCCTCAAGAGATAGAGAGATAGATAGAAATAGAGAGATAGAGAGAGAGAGAGAGAGAGAGAGGGGAGAGCTGAGAGTTTACGAGATAGAAAGAGAAGTATTTATTACATTTTAGGTCCCAACGCTGTGCGAGATGAATTAATTGCAACAAGTCTTGTCGGAGTTATCTTCAGAACTAGAAGGGTTTTTGGAAGGTAGGTACTATTAAGTATTAGTGGTTACAGCCCTGAAAATAACAAAAGCACTGAAACCGGATCCGGAGCGGCGAATATTCCATGAACCGGCTTACCACAAATACCCGATCGATTGATGCCTGTCATTCGATTGGAAGTTGAACTCGCTGCCGGTGCACGCATATTGATTGCATTACTGCATGTTGTCATGGAAACGTTTTTAGGGTTCCGTACATTAATGTACTTAGTATTTCTGTAGTAAAACAAGGAAGCCTTATAGTTTCGTTCAGTCCATATATTGTAAGAGAAGCCATATTAAAAACAAACTATATAGCCTAACATGTTTTCAAAAACATTCGAAATCCAATTCGAAAAGATTTTCAAAAACATTCGAAATTCAATAATTAAAAAGCATAGTTTCGTTTGTGATTGGTTGGTGCCTCAAAATGGTTAGCGTCCACTGAGATTTTTGTATCTATCATATATTCGTACTGTATGGAATATGGAATATGGAATATGGTTGGAGAGAAGTCCTAACATTATCCTGAAGGTGATAGCAGACAGACAGGACAGCGCTCTCAAGGCGCACTGGATGTCTGCATTAGTTAATAAGTATATTAATTATATTAACTAACATAGAATAAGTTTCTTACTAACATACATTATATTATAATATAGTTACTAACATAGATTAAGATGGTTACTAACATAATATTGTGGGCCTTGATGTCTGTGAAATAAAGATTATTTATTTATTTATTTATTTAATATTGTAGTAGAGCGAGCGCTATTTCTGCGGATAGAGTATAGTGATAGTACTACATAGAGGTCGTCAGTTGACGGCCACAAAATACCAACTCGACCTATGGACGGCCGTCATTCGATTTGAACCAGTTTGAACTCGCCACTAGACGTATATTGATTACTTCCACGTTAGTGCTCCAGCGTTATGGAAGCGTTTGGAAAACGTTTTTATTTTGCAGCCCCCTCGGTATTGGGGACTCGCTACCGACCGTCCAAATCGGGATTTAAAATCGGCTGAGCATAGATTGATTGATTTAAAACTTGCATGTAACGTACTTATTCACTATGCATATAGTAGCTATTGGGTATCTAATAGCTTTGATGGATAATTTCCCAGCCAGAGAAAAGACAAGTCACTTTGTCCTTTTGAGAATCTGTCTTTCTGAGAATCTGACTTAATGCCAACATAGGAAATATTCTGCGTTTAATTAAATCATCATTAGCTTCAACTTAATTTTCATTCTAGCGCCGGTCCACTATTGAGATATGGTACGGGTTGTCCTGGTCAGACAGTAAGGGTAAGCCTGCACTGCGAAATTTTACCGCACGAATTTTCCCGCAGAATTTTCTCACATAGAAATTGTATGAAGCCGCCGTTCCCGCGTGTTATTAACTCGCGAATGCGGCTTTATACGATTTAAATATTGTTACAGAATTCTGCGGAAAAAATTGCGCGACAAAACTTTGCAGTGCGGACTTACCCCAAGAGTCATGAGTTCTTTTTCTACGTATTGAGTTTATCATGAAAGCCAGCGTGCGCAACACCTTCGTCATTTTATAAAAAAGCTGAAAGTATTGTCAACACTTAACTTTAACAATTTGTTTAACTTTAAGGGTGTTAGACAAGGGGTTGCCACCACATTGTGTCTGGCAATGCATGACGTGATTTCTAATACTATTTCGAAGAAAATACATAAAAATTACACTTTGACGTAAGTTTTTTTTACACCTTTGTTACCTGTTATCGGCCAAAGCCACCATGGTCCACATAGTGGGACAATACGCAGATAAACTTTCAGCTTTTATAAAATAACGAAGGTCTGGCACGCGCTGGCTCTCTCTCTAATACTAAAAAGATACTTATATCTCAACGCTTATGTATGTATTCGTCCAAGTATGTCACTCAACGCTTATGCCGCTGTAGAATATAATATATCTCCCACCGGAACAGATTTCCATACACTATCACAACTAGGCCACCGGAACAAAAACAATCACAAAATAATAAAAATATGTCATCTCAAACTCTATAATAACGATATACCTTCTCTTTCAACAATAGGGTAAACGTCCCAGTTGCGCGCCCCGGGCGAATTGACTCACTCACCTGTAACAATAGGGAGAACACGTCATGTATCGATGTTTATTGAGTTATCGGCTTATTGTGTTGTGTTCATTATGATATTGGTCTTACACGATGGAACGTGTTGATTGGATTTGGGATGGTTTCAATTTCTCTACCTTCTAGGATACTACGTACATACATTATGATAAATTCATCTGTCTGAAAATGTTTTGTATGTAATTATAGTATGGAGTTGTTCATAGACCAAATACTTATAGGGAGAATAGATACGTCTTATTATATCGATGTTTTTCGAGTTAGCTGTTAGCGGGTTAATGTGTTGTGTTTATTACGATATAAGTCGTACACGGTGCACGAGTTGATTGGATTTGGGAAGGTTGCAATTTATCTGTCTTTAAAATAATAAAATTCATAAGTATGAAAATGAAAGTCAATTCCATAAATGGTGATTATTAATTAAAGCTACGAGGGTTCCAAATGCGCCCAGATCTGAGAAGTGCCCACAACAAACACAGAAACTTGTCACTCGTTCAATTACCGAAATCGCTCATACAGTATTTGACAAGCCAATGGCATAAAGGTTATTAATACAAAATATCATACTGACAAAAAACTGGTATAATTTTAAAAGCATAGATATAAAATGATATTAAACATAATAGTATTTTACAGTACAAGTGAGCATATACAATGCAGCTCCGCGGCCTTATTCAGCACATCCGAGGCGTGCTTCCGTGATAGTTGATCCAGGCTTACGCTATACCTACGAGAACATGCTAAAATACACTGCCGGCCTTTGTTGTCTTTGTTGCTCCATTGTGCCGGGAAATAAAACAATGCGAGCTGCTCTTTGCTGTTTATTTTTGCCTCTGTTTGCTTATCAAAATAACACCCAATTTTTTTTAATAAACACGTTTTCCTTTGACTTTTTAATACAGGAAAATGGACCTAAGTACATTGCCTCGTATGTCTCATTGGTAAAATTGTGACCTTTTTCCAATAATCTCACAATGTTAGGGGTTTTCTTGGGATAATAATGCGGTGTTTCCAGGTCCTTTCCTAAATCCTAATTTATGATGATGCCCGCGACTTCATCCGCGTGAAATTAGGTTTTTAAAAATCTCGTGGGAACTTTTTCATTTTCCGGGATAAAAAGCAGTCTATATGCCTCTAGGATGCAAACTATCTCTGTACCAAATCGATTATACTTGCGACTTCGTTCACATGGATTTAAGGTTGTAAAAAAACCCTTGGAAATCTGTTTCAGGGATAAAAAGTAACCTATCTCCCTGGGATACAAGCTATCTTTGTACCCGTCGAAATCGGTTAGCAGATAGACACACTTTCGCATTTATAATATTATTAGTAGTATGGAAGTATGGATGGGTTAAAAAATACCCTCAAAGCTGTAGAAGGTACATTCAACCATTCCATACCATACCCAATTTATCAAGGGTACGGGTATGACTAAGACATGGGGGACGTTTAGTACAGTAGACAACCAAATAACGAATAAAACTGCATTTTTATCGTCTTTATGCTAGTTGCAATAAGAGCGACGAACAGAGTTTGCAGTTTGCACCCATGCGGCCGTGTGTACATTGCGTGACTTGGCGAGGTTTACCTTACAATTCAAAGGGTGCGTGCGGTTCATGGCCACTGCGGTATTGACTGACCGCGCCTTTGCATATTCGGCATTCGGCGGCTTTGTAATCAGACGTGGTGCTTCTACCTAAACCATAGAAGATATAAGTATAAGGTACAACCCTCCACCTCCCATGGCCTCACCAACCTCTCGGTTATATGGGCCGAATCGCGGGAGGGCGCCTGTTCGGTACTTGCTCTTGGCCTTCTTGACTCCCTACAAATTATTTTGTCTCTTCCTTGTCCCTTATATTCACTCTCCTCCCTTGGGGGCTAGACGTCACTAGCACAGCTGTGATCTTCGCTGCTGCTTCTCCGTGGTGCCGGCCTGGCACCTGTACGCTCCGAGCTGCTTCGCCTCTTATGCCAATGGTGCGCGAATTCCCGTAGCCGGTTGTAGTTCTCCGCCGATGAGACGAGGTCCGTGTAGAAGACCGGCCCCGCTTCCCCGCGTACGATCCCATGCAACATTCTCAGAGTATAAGGTACAAGAGTACACCCAAAATGGACCGTCTCCTTGTGGTTACATCACAAAAAAAATTAAAATGTGTTCATTAACAAATAATTAGAACGCGCCAGCCCTATTTCAAGTTCGGCCTACAGGCGTAGCGCGATTGTAGTTACTTATGTCTCGCAAGTACCAAGAGTGAGACAGGCCTGCCTAAACCTATAAGTTGCTAGTACAGTTCCGTGGCCTGAACTGGATCAGGGTCCCAGCTAAAAATCTTCGCCCGCGTGGATTTAGATTTTCAAAAATCCCGTGGGAACTTTTGATATTCCAGATCAAAAAGTAGCCTATCCGTGGTAGCCCTAGCCCTAGCCAGGCCGGGATGCATTCCGGGGACGGGCTACTACGGATACGATAGGCTCCAGTCCGGCCACTTCTTAGATACAGTTACGCTACGGCTTAGGTATCTCAGTACCAAACGTAAAAACATTTAAAAGCATGATTCTTTAAAAATCTCGTGGGATCACCACGATTTAGGAATGCAATTCTTTACAGCATCAGTGCTGAGGAGTTGGGTCCTTGAGTTGAAAAAGTCTTTGAGAAGAAGAAGAAGAAGAGGCACCTCCAATATCAAATTTCTAATTATAACAGTTTTTAAATCCCATCAGTTTTAGTGGTCAGGTCCGGTACCTACAGCATCAGGATTGATTAGTTGGAATCCTAATTTTTTATGGGGCAATTTCGCAATGTTTCTTTATCGATAAAAAAATTACGCAAATCGGTTCAGAAATCTCGGAGATTTCAGTGTACATTGGTAAAAATTACAACTCTTCCTTTTTTGAAAGTCGGTTAAAAAGTACCCTATGTTACTCCTTGGTTAACTTGTCTGTGAAAGTTCCGTCAAAATAGGTTCAGCCGTTCCAAAGATTAGCCCGTTCAAACAGACAGACAAATAATTTTTCAAAAAAAGTGTGACTCAGTTATGGTACAGTTCAAATAACCATATTAGCTTAATATGAGGTAGTTATTTCGAAATTACAGAGAGACACTTCAATTTCATTTTATTAGTATAGATTATAACAAAAATATAGAATTTTTCAATTTCACAGCCCGATTCCCTACAAAAGCTGACAGTGTGTTATAAATATAATATCATATTCATATAATACAGGTGGCTCTATTAGGGAAGTACGCTTCAGTGATACAGCTCAGTGATATACGTGGGTAAATAATATATATATAACTGGTGTATTGTGCACTATGTCAGTAGGTATGTACTGCAATAGACGACATTACCCGATCGATACTGTACTATTTCTCTATGGCAATTTATTAGGTACCTACCTGATGCCCGGGGCTTCGTCCGCGTGGATTTAGGTTTTTAAAAATCCCAGGGGAACTCTTTGATTTGTCAGGATAAAATAGCCTATGTCCTTCCCCGGGATGCATTCTATATCCTGTACCAAATTTCATCAAAATCGGTTGAACGGATGTACAACTTATTAACCACATTCTTCTGTCCGAAACTTCTGGCTCCACGGAAGACCAGCGCTGTGCCTGTGTTCCCGCCACAGGTGCAAATGCTGAGTGGAGTCCATTTTGGTACCACACACCACGCATCTTATTTTGAGTGATTTTTTAATTTTATTTGTTTACTAGCTGACGCGCCCCGGCTTCGCTCGGGTGGAGTTTAGAAAATTGAGGGGGAGGTTGAATTAAATTTTTCTCTCCGTAAGAACCATTCTCGTACTTCAAGGAATTATAAAAAAAAAATTTGCGAAATCGGTTCAGCTGTTCTCGAGATTTGCGATGAGCAACACATTTAGTGATTCATTTTTTATATTATAGAAGATGTGTACTTTCTGTGGCACCAAATAAAACTTTTTCTTTCTTTGTTTCTTTCTTAAAAATGTTTTACTGTAATTAACATTTTCAATAAAAAAATGCACACCAAAAACCTGTAAAAATGATATTCAAACCTAATCATTTCAAATCCACATTCAAACAAATAATAATCAAAATATAATTGGGACGAACGTAATATAAAACACATCCGCAGCCGATTTCGCGGCAACGTCGAATATCAAAAACCCCTTTTTTTCCGACACAAAATGAAACACTCATAAAAACCGAAAAGGAATAACGGGAAAAGGTTGTGAATATGTGGAAGCGTTAATACCTCTTAATGAAGCTCCGCTTATGTGAACATTCTGAGCAATGAATTCAGAGAATTTACCACCGTTCCACTCGTCAGCTTTTCCTAGATGGGCGTTAAAATGCATTCACGCCTCTATTTTATACGTTTCGCGGTGGTTTCACATAACCTGCGATATAAGGGCGGAAAGTTATAATACTCTACGATGTGTGAGGTAAGTATTATGTTTTAAAAGTGTCGGTCATACTTCATACATATTGAAAATCAAATTATTTATTGAACAAAGCATCTAGAAGTAGCTTATAAACTACGCCATTTCTAATACATACCTACCCAGAAATTTTATATGTGGGCAGACCGAAAGTTATTTACATCGGCCTTTAGAATGACATTTCGGCTTTGTAGAGCGTTGTCTCTGTCACTAATACCTATACGACGTTTTGTCGGTCTCAACGACAAAGACAGTGCTCTACATATTTGCTATCTCCTTCTAAAGGTCGATGTACATTACCTTCGGCCACGTACTGTACTCCGTATTATTATTTTGGCTCCTATACCCATTTTAAGCACAATAGACCATATCAGACAGAAATATCGAATATCCATAAAGTATCGACAAATTCGTAACTATTAACCGAAGCTTTGCACGGAAAATCCCTCCCATTCCAGTTCATCAAGCCCGAAGTGGACCATAAACTAGCCATGGGCACAACTTAAGCCGTTATTCATAACTTGAGAACTAATTCAACCAAAAACAGTTTTACGGCTAATCGTAAATCTCACGTATTTTAAGGAAACTTTCCTCGGAGTCCCGCTGGAATTCTAGAAAAGCTATTTCCCGAACGTTTTCATAGTTCTTCTGAGCGAGATAGCGTGTGCCCGTTAAATTATGTGCGCGTTTTAAATCTTCACGTCTCACGAAACCATAAAAAACCTTTTCATTTTCATAAATTCCAGAATCTAAGTACCAAGTTCTTACGATATTATGAAAACGTTGAAAGTAGAGAAAAGGAATAATCTGTGTCCAAAATCGTAAGAAGAGCAGCAGTAAGTGTAGTAACTAGTTCACAGGCAACAGACAGACATACTTTCGTATTTATAATACTAGATGATACCCGCGACACCGTCAATTTAGTATCTCTAAAAATCCCGTGTGAGCTCCTTTATATTTCAGCACAAAAGTAGCCTTGGTCCGTCTCTGGCATGAAAGCTAATTTCGTGAAAATCGGTCAAGCTGATGTAAATGCATAGTTTTTGCCAGCGAATTCGTCCGCGTGGAATTAGTTTCTTTAAAATCCATCTAGATCTAGCCTAGATCACTCTCTTTACCTGCATGTGAAAATCCCTTTTTCCCCTTTCTCATAGAATTTCCGAAAATCGTGAATCACGTATTCCTTCATTTTCACCCGAAAGTCTGAATACCTACCTTAATTTTCAAGGATATAACTTAAAAACTGACAAACTTTGTAACGAATTTCAAACCCCTGTTTTACCCTCTTATAAGGCTTGAATTTTCCAAAAAATTTTTTAGCGGATTTCTACGTCATAATAGCTATCTGCATGATGCCCCAGCAAGATTAGTCTAGTAGTTTGAGCTGTGCGTTAGATCAGTCAGTCAGTCAGTCACGTTTTCCTTTTATTGGAATTAGGTTTTTTTTAAAATCCCGTGGGATCTCTTTGATTTTTCTGGATAAAAAGTAAAAAAGTACCTAGCCTATGTCATTCTCCAGGTCTATGCTCATGCAAAAAATCACGTCAATCCGTTGCACCGTTGCGACGTAATTGAAGGACAAACGAACAAACAAACATTTTCGCATTTATAATAAGGGTACTGACTACTGATGGTTTGCTTTAATTTGACTATCATCAAATTATTGCACAAGACCCAGCCACCACAGAGCGTGTAATGAAACCGAGCCGTCATTTCATCCCATGATTGCAACCGTTGCACACGTCGCAAACGTTGTCCATGTGGCGGCTGTGTAATTTATTAGCTGTGGGATGCGGCACTTCAGGTGTTGAGTGATTAGACTTCTATTATCACCGTGGTAATGTCGAGAGGGCACTATGACAGATTTTCAATTTTTTTGGGTTCTGTACCAAAATGCTAAAAGTGGAGTGTGACTTTATCTGTCCGTCTATCTGTCTGAGCTGATTATTTGGGAAATCGGGGGTTTGAAATTTCAAAGTAAGATTACGTACGTACCATATGAGAGGACTTTACCTGCACATTCTAAAACAGATAACCTGCATCCAAAATTCTAGACCTAACAAGCTGTACCTACTTACATTAATATTATGTCAATCCGTCACTTTCTTTCTTATAGGTATAGAATAGATCTAAATCCGTATTAAAATTTAAAATTCGCTTAAAGTCAGTACCCTTATTATAAATGTGAAAGTGTGTTTGTTTGTTGGTTTGTCTTTCAATCACGTCGCAACGCAACGGATTGACGTGATTTTTACATGGGTATAGATAAAGATCTGGAGAGTGCCATAGGCTACTTTTTATCCCGGAAAATCAAAGAGTTCCCACGGGGTTTTTTAAAAAAACCTAATTCCACGCGGACGAAGTCGCGGGCATCAGCTAGTAAATAAATAAATAAAAAGAGCCTTTATTGCAGTGCTAAGTTTTTTTTACAGGTTTTTCTTAAAGTTAGGTAAATAATGAATTAAATACTTAAAATTATTACAGTAAAGATTACATTAACATGAGGTTTAACATGAGGTTTATGTTTTATAATTTGTGTTCTACTACTGAAGCTACTAATAAAGGAGAAGATTTGAAAATAGAAGACTTTTTGAAAATACAATCAATCAACCACATGAAGAAAAATGTTATAGTTATGGGTGATTTTAATGGCAAAATAGGACAACGTTAGCATTGAGAGGAACACATAAAATTCCCTTACCTACACTTAAATGAATTTCATTAAAATCATTGTGCTCTGAAACTGAAGGGTTCCAACCAAGGGACGAGGGTATTATACTTTGTAGGTATTATCAATCAGTTTACTAAAGCTTTTGTCCCGGAATAGTTCGGCCATACATGGTTAATGGGCAAAGGAAACTTGTAATTGAAACTTTGGAACCTTCGGATGGGATAGGATCGCGTCATGCAAAAACAATGAGCTAAATGTCTGCTCAGACAGACCCCTCCACAGCTTGGCAAAAATGTCACCCGGCAGTGGTTGTATCAGGTGTGAAAGATATCGTGTGAATAATGGGTATAGTTAGTTAAAGACATGGAGAGTGACATAGGCCTATGTCACTCTCCAGGTCTTTAACTTTAACTGCCACGTTTTATCCCGGGAAAATAAAGACTTCCCACGGGATTTCAAAAAATCAAATTCACTCGGACGAAGTCGTGGGCGTCAGCTAGTTTTAACCGACTTCCAAAAAGGAGGTGGTTTTCTATTCGGCCCGTTTATTTTTATTTTTATAAAACAAAGCAAATTGACTTTTCCCGTGCTGTCCGTTTATTCCGAAATATAAAGTGAAAAATAAGGTGGCTGATACTGCTGGAACAAAAATAGACTTAATTAAACTAACTTATCAGGACGATGAGGTTCTATGGATAGGATAAAATAAAAATTCATATAGACTGACTCGTTAGTCTAGACTCCAGTGGTTGAGTACATTATAAAGGTAACCTTTGTTTCCTTGTATATTGTAATAAGGATGGATCTTTGAAATTCCCACGAGAGCGAAGCCGCGGGTGTTCGCTAGTAATAAATAAATAATTTGCACAGGCACCTAATGAGCGAACGCTAGGATGGCGTGGAGGAAGCTAAGCCCTTTCACAAATAATTTAATTTATATTTAAACAAACTGTTTTGTATTTCTCAACTTCACCATTAAAATTAGTTCTCATTTTTATATCACAAATGAAGGCACCTGAGTTTCCGAAGACTATTAAATTGAAGCTTGCTTTGTGAAATATAATTACTAATGAATTCTCCGAGCATGCCCTGGAGCTAAAGCTAGTTAGGGGTAAGCCGGCGGCGCCGGTGCAGACGCCGTTAAAGTCTGGGCATACACAAAGCGCAACGGCTCCGACGCGACGCAACAGTAGCAACTTGCCAGAGCGTTTATTGTAAGATTTTTGATACAACGCAGTAGATATTTGTATGAAGCACATCTATATGTTCGGCATGTATGTATTTTAAAGCGCACGCCATTAACGTCTTCTGGATTCATGGATGTGTTCTGTCGCGCATTTTTACTGTCACGCGTCGTCCCTGTAGAAGCCTTAAGGGTTAATTGGTTTTGCTAATTGTCGCTCAACCCGGAACACCTGGAACCTGGAAAGTTCTATCTTCATTGCTGTAACTTAACGACCACCATTTTACTTTTCAAATAAGTACAATTTTTTATAGTTCTTTGAAAATTCGGTATTTTCCTGTAATCTTTAAAATTCTAACAAAATCTATTAAGATTTCATGATCCTTGTTGCGCCGTTATTGATAAACATGAGAAAACTATTCAGCACCATAAAACGGCTTTAATTCGAATAACGGCAATGGTTACGCTGTCTTACCACGCCAAATTGTTCCATACATAATGTTTCAGTGATGATGATCGACGCTACATTACGGCTGCTATGCCGCTCCCTATCACTCTCCTAGGAAACAACTTGTGTGATATTAAAACTAAGGTAGCTTTAATAGTCATCATCATCATCATTATCATCAACCGATAGACGTCAACTGCTGGACATAGCTCTCTTGTAGAGACTTCCACACGCCACGGTCGTGCGCCGCCTGAATCCAGCGACTCCCTGCGATACTCCTACACAAGTTATATTCCAAAGCGTCCGACATCACTGAACTGCGTTGGACACGTTTCTGTCGCGCATCTTTGTCGCCACGTGACGTCTCTGTCCAAGCCTTAGGGGCAGGTAAAGAGAGTAGAAATAGTCGAGACGTCGCCGGTACAGACGGCGTTAGGGTTAATTGGTTTTGCTAATTGCCGCTCAGTGCTGCGAAACAGGATTTATTTATGTCCCCGCTGCAACCTGATTGCTTTTGAAATTGAGGGTATCTGTGGAAATCTTAGCACTGCAGTTTACTCATAGAGATGTAATGCTGATTGCACATTACTTCCGATTCAAGTGCATGCGATGGATTCGATATTTGAATTCGCCAAAAAAATAGCTAGATGTTAATATAATCCTAATAATATAGAGAGAGAGCCAGCGCGTGCCAGATTTTCGTTATTTTATAACAGCTGAAATTTTCTCTGCGTATTGTCCCCAACACTGGGAGGAACGTTTGTTAGGATCATGGTGGCTTTGGGGATTTCGGCCGCGTGGATTTAGGTTTTTTAAAAATCCCGTGGGAACTCTTTAATTTTCCGGGATAAAAAGTAGCCTATGTCCTTTCCCGGGAACTAACTCTGTACACAATTTCATCAAAATCGGTTGGACTGTTGGGCCGTGAAAAGCCTAGCAGACAGACAGACACACATATACACTTTCGCATTTATAATGTTAGTACCTAATTATGGATTTTATAGAAGCTGTTTTGGGAGATTCAAAAGTGTTCAAAAGAACTATTTGACACACATGACGTTTCCTGTCCTGGCTCTAAAATGATTAAACCCCAATATTTTAGCGGAGCCGGGCATACAACACAATTCAATTTGGTGGCAATAAAACTTTTAGGAGCGAGGCGTGCATGGGATATGAGCAATAAAGCTACGAGTGCTACCTACCTACATATTGGCGTTAATAATAACGTAGTTTAAGTTTTGAGCCTCAAAAGGGCTAAAATAAGGACAACTTTATGTAAATTGCAGTATTAGAATCGGGATTCACTTATTACAATAAGATTTTCTATATTAAGATTCTAACTCTGCAATGCAGTGATCTGTAATGTATAGTACACGATAGGTTGAGATGCCAATCGGGTATGAGGCGGGGGGACGCCCCGCACACCCGCATGTCACCCGCGCTCGTCCGCACCGGGTTACCGCGGGGGCTGTGCGGGTGTGCGGGGCGTTCCCTCCCCGATTGCTCCCCGTACTTATACATACAGATCAAAAACATAACCCTTCTTTTGGGCTTCGCCGCAGTTGGGTAAAAATCAAAACGACCGGCGACCGCCCATGAGCCAAATACAAATATGAATGAAAAACTAATTTGCTAGATTGTTTCTGCCTCGCATCCAATACAATTTTGACGTGACAACGTTTTTAGCGAGTCATGCATGTGATATGAGCGAAGGATTTATATTCGCTTGAAAATTGATCCTCTATTATTTACGCCTTTTATACAGATGTATCGCGAATTGAATACTGTATAGATATTACAGAGATATTTTGTGTTGCGATGGCGTGACACTCGCGTGACAGAGAAATTGTATTACAGTCAAGTGAAAAGTTAAATATTGACTTGCTACCTTTGATCTTTATATGTATTGCTCCCTTTTATATAAAAATTGTATTCAGGTTTTTCTAATCATTACAGGAAAGTTTGCCAGGCGTATCTGTTTGCTTGAAAGTGCAAAAAGAAATAAAATATCATTAAATATAACATATTATTAGATTTATATTATAATTATTATTATAACAAAAAAAATCTACACATACTAGGTGATAATATATAGGATTTCTCTGCGTGGATATAGTTAAAAATTTTGTTATTAATCTTTAATTCTCTGGAATAAAAAGTAGCCTTTGCCTGTCTTCGGGATGTTAGCTATCTCTATACCCGTCAAAATCAGTTAAATGGATGGGATGAAAAGGTAACGGACAGACAGACATGTGTAGAAGACACGGCGATCGCCACTGCACTAAGGAGGTTATTCAAACATAATAGACAAATTCGTAATTCACCATAGATAAGGTCGAGTGGTGTGAATAATAAGGGATAAAATATTCACACACACTACAGTATATAAATCCGTCGTACATATCCTATGCATGACGCACTCCTGAAAGTATTGTCACGCCCAAATTGAATTGTATTGGGTAGCCGGAAAAATATTGTCGCTTAATCACTTTAGTGCTAGAGGTACATAAGTCGGGCCTAGAGCTGATTTTTTATTTATATGTCTCAATAAAGAAAGCTTAATTTAGATACATATAATAATGTGTATAAAATATAATATATTATTTTAGCCCATAAAGTACATTTTTACTAACAACGCAACTAACAACTTTTCAGCACAATCGTCTCCATATTATGTCTAAAAGAAGATAATATATTAAGCGAATATGCATTTCCTGTAGTAATTTAATAGGGTATATATGTTTAATAAGGTCCTTTTTTACGACTTATATCGATTTTAAATCATTTAAAATATACATACAAACTTTATTTATTAGGTCTTTAAACTGCTAACTTAAATGTAACTGAATTCATATCCATATCTACTAATGTTATAAAATGTGAAATTAACTTTGTCTGCTTATTACCTTTCACGGCTCAATCGCTGAAGCAATCTTGACAAAGGCACATCCTGGGTATGGACATAATATAATACTTTTATCCTGTAAAGTTAAAGAATTCCCATATAATTTATATGAACCTAAATGCACGATCAACTCTTGGGCATTAGCTAGTAAACAATATATTACAGCAACTATATATTATCTTGTCCCATTTTCTCCAAGATAACTTCATTGAATAGTGATAGAGGAAAACACTGACGTCTTTATGTATAATACAAATATACAATATAGTTACTAATCCATCGGAGTGGTTGGCGTGACATAAATCCCATCCTATCCTCCATGCATGAAGCACTCCTAAAAGCTTTGTCACGCTCAAATTGAATTGTATATCGCGCAAAAATATTGGCACTCAATAATTTTTAGAACGAATATCAGAATACAGAGAAAATCTGTGCAGAAATAAAATATTGGAATGTGTCAGATTTTTATTTTGTCTTTTCTGTGTAAATTAAAATTGGAGACAAGGATTGCAACTAGCGATTTATTGGAAGCGAAACTATATCCTGCCAAATTTCATGATCCTAGGTCAACGGGAAGTACCCTATAAGTAGGTTTCTTGACAGACATACATACAACGAATGATCCTTTAAGGGTTTCTTTTTTTCCTTTTGATGTACGGAACCCTAAAAAGGAACAAGTATTTAGATCTGCCCTACCAATTGAAACTATATTTTCTTTCCCAAATAGACTAGACAGAAAAATTGGTAAAAGTTGATAGTTTTCCACGATTCATTATCGAATTGGCAAAGGCGTCTGTACAGAAAACTTTCATTAGTGGGAGAGCCAATGTTTTCGCCCTCTTTTGTCGTTATCTCGGGAAAAAGATAAAAAAAGATGGCAAAAGATAAAAGAGAAGAACACGCTCCAGTTTTTTCTTTCTTTTACCTTTTTTTTGCTGGGAAGGGTTGTTTCGGAAATAATGAAGTGCGGAATGCCGCCTTACGAATATTGTCTGTTGCATTGCGAGTGATATGAAAAATGCGACTCTATGTAGGTTTTTCTTTTTCTCCCTACTACATTATGTCTATCTGCTGTTATACTATCTTATCTTTTAACACAAGATGTCGTTTACAAGCTGAACATCGGAGACAAATTGAATGTAGTTTGAGTCCTTAACTTTAGAATACAATTCACTTCAAGATAGGTAGGTAGGTAGGTACCTACTCTACAATTTTATTTATTTATTCATTGACTAGCTGATGCCCGCGATTTTGCCCGCGTGGAATTAGGTTTTTTAAAATCCCGCGGGAACTCTTTGATTTTCCGGGATAAAAGTAGCCTATGTCACTCTCCAGGTCTTTATCTATACCCATGCAAAAAAATCACGTCAATCCGTTGCACCGTTGCGACGTAATTGAAGGACAAACCAACAAACTAACAAACAAACACACTTTCACATTTATAATAAGAGTTCTGATATATACGTAAAGCTAAAACAACGGTGTAGTACACAAAGGGCAATTTATCTTTTCTGGGGAGATTTCTCGTTGCAGTCCTTAAATCTAGAAAAATTAAATTTTCATAATGCTGAGATGCTGAGTAGGTAGGAGTAAGTAGGTAAAAGTACGAACTTTTTTGAAGGCGTTTATTGAAACAAAAGCTCTTTAGTAAATTCGAATGTAGTTCATTCAGGACTCAGTAAAACAAAGTTAGTACATACACATACATACATAGGTATTCTGTGGTAGAACCCTATAGAACCGGATGAAAAAATTATATTTTAATGTTGGACCTTGAAAATAAAGCGTTAATATTTACATATTACCACCCCTATAAATAATCAAAACAAGACATATACAGAAATTTAAAGTCGCATAAAACTTCCCGTCCCAAAGGAAAACCGTCCTTAATATCATATAAACTATGCAGGCCATAAGGCGTATATTCGCTTGGGTTTCATCAGGTTAAAAGGCCCTGGACCGCGAGTTTGTCCAAAACGACATCCCATTGACTATGTATGACTACTTATTACGAGTACAAGGCAGTAAAACGAGTACCAAAATTCTTATTACCTTAGAACTAAAGGCTATTTTGCAACAAATGCCTGGTCCCATTATTTGGCACAGTTTTGTTTATATATTGCTTGTATACAACCTCGTAATTAATTCGGGTATCTCGTAATATAGTAGAGTTGTTTAATATTAGAAATAAAGGCTGAATACCAGAGCGAGCGAGAGGTTTACTGACCTAGTTGCGACAGCATTTCAGGAAAGCGTGCTCAGTAAATTAATCTATTTTATTACCATCGATATTTCAACCCAGTTGCATGGGCCGTGGTCACAACGGGACTGCGGTGTTGCGAGAGGTAAAGTTGGACAAGCAGTATCAAACTACCTGCTTTCTTGTTCTTTTCGCTGGAACTAACATTATACCTCTTTGATTTTGCGGGATGAAAAGTAGTCAATGCCACTCTCCAGGTCTTTAACTATAACTATAACTGTGCAAAAAATCACTTCGATCCGTTATGATGGACCTGTTGATTCGTTGCGACGTGATTGAAAGAATGAACCAACAAAAAACACACTGTCGCATTTATTACAATATTATTGGTAGTGTTTTTTTGAATGGCTGCACACGAACATACGGACTGGGCGATATTATAAATCACTACTAGATGACATTAAGAGTCGCTTCAGTATATAGTATATGTATTTAAAAAAATAGAAATTTTCTTGAGGTGTAGATATAAAAACACTACCATAAAAATTGGAAAAATATATTATTAGAGTTCCCTACTATACTATGGAACCCTAGAAAGGCTTACCTTATCTTGTACACGCTACTTTCAGTGGCTCATAAAACGCACTAACGACCACTAAGAACAAGCGAAACATTGCTGCAGCGCGTGCCAAATTCGTCCGGCAACAAGCAACTGTTGCCAAAAGGACACAAAAACGAACCTAATACATCGCATTGTACAGGCTATAAAAGTGTAGGCCAATTTGGGACTATAGTTCTCTTGTTTTCTGTAAAAATATCTTGAAACTGACCTTTGAAATGCGAATGACGTCAGTAGTCTTGCGGCTTTATGCGATTTTTTGGAAGCAGGCTACACTGAAAGGGTTAGTAAAAACTGCCACACCCCCTTTCGAAAACGCACCCCGCCAGCCTTTGCCACATAGTTCGAAAAAACCGGCCAAGTGGGAGTCAGGCTCGCGCAATGAGGGTTCCGTACTGCAGTCTTATTTTTCGAGATTTTGCACGATAATTCAAAAACTATGATGCATAAAAATAAATAAAAATCTGTTTTAGAATGCTCAGGTCCTTTCATATGATACCCCACTTGATATAGTTATCTTACTAAGAAAATTGGAAATACTAATTATAGTTTATGACCACAATTTAATTTTTTTTGTGTGATGTAACCACAAATTCACAGTTTTCAGATTTTTCCCCTAATGCCAGCTCTAAGACCCACCTACCTACCAAATTTCATGATTCTAGGTCAACGGGAAGTACCCTGTAGGTTTCTTGATAGACAGACGGACAGACAGACAGACAGACAGCAAAGTGATCCTATAAGGGTTCCGTTTTTCCTTTTGAGGTACGGAACCCTAAAAACGATAGAAGTTGAGGGCCTAAGATGATTTTAAAATGATTTTTAAAAGCTAAAATTAAGGTACAAAAGTTCTTTAAAACTAGATTTTCAAAATTCCTAATGTCTATGATGCAATCATGAAATTATCAGCAAAAGTGTACATTTTATGGTAGAGGTCACAAGGGGTCGGTAAGATTAAACAAATTGAAAAACTTTTGCCATACTCTTGCTTGCCCTCCAACGCCCCTCTACTGGTCGGTTTGATAGCTATCTCTAGAGTATTGTCCATTTTAAACTTTACGACAACGACACGATCTTTAAATTACGTTTTAATTACAAGGAAAGGAAACAAGGTCAATTGTTATCGGACAAAACCTTTCTCTTTAGTAATGAAATTCTTTTAAAAAGACCGACTCTCAAAAGAAAATTATTATGAATATAAAATAAATTTATACGTGGAATTAGGTTTTTTAAAAATCTCTTGAAAACTTTTTGATTTTCCGGGATAAAAAGTAGCCTATGTCACTCTCCAGGTCTTTATCTATACCCACGCAAAAAAATCTCGTTAATCTGTTGCACCGTTGCCACGTGATTGAAAGACAAACCAACAAACAAACACACTTTCACATTTATAATAAGGGTACTGATAGCGCAGGGTTTATGCACCTTTTGACATCTTCGAGTGCGTTTTAAAAATGGCAGCCCGTTACCAGGGTTGGTAAATAATCATAATTATAGGTAAAAAGAGCATCTCTAATTTTTTTACGCCCTGAGATTTTATGATTAATCTTGCAATAATATTGTCCTAGTTTTATGAATAGCAAAATCTTATTCGTAACTAAATCGATATGTCGTAAAATATAAACGTCCTATCGCCCGAGGAACACGCAATGCGGGTTTTTTGTCACGTATTCCAGCTATATTACAGAAATTGGAAAGAAAAATTCTGTATGTACTCATATGGATAGGAATGTAAGTTTTTCTTCAATTCCACATGTAACCGATATAGATTTTCGCGCAAATATTTTATTCGTCAAAGAAAATGGAATATGCAATTTTATTCACAGAATTTGTTATCTATTATATCAATACTTTTTCTAGTTTGTGTACCTAAAGTTTTTTGTTTAGAGTTAATAAAATTGATTGTTTTCAAAAAAAATTTACAACCTTCTTTTTTTTCAAACAGACTGCGACTTCGATTGTATTATTTCCTTTTTCTTATATTTTAATATGTATTTTTTCAAACATAGCATCTTGAAATAGTACTTTTAACTTTGACCACAACCACATCTTTTTAGATCCAGTCCTTAGCAAACCATACACTTTTCATCCGAGTTAAGTAGATGGGATATCACAATGTTTGATAGTATTGTGGTTCTTGTAATATTTTTGACTAAGGTTGTCTTTTTAAACCACAGACATCCACTGCTGGACTTACTATTGAGTCCAGCAGCTCGGTGACTTACAATCGTCCGTCCACTTATTGGAGGGGGTCCCCAACGCTGTGTTTTGCACGGTCACTTCCATTTTTAGGGTCCCGTACCTCAAAAGGAAAAACGGAACCCTTATAGGATCACTTTGTTGTCTGTCTGTCTGTCTGTCGGTCTGTCAAGAAACCTACAGGGTACTTCCCGTTGACCTAGAATCATGAAATTTGGCAGGTAGGTAGGTCTTATAACAGACATTCGGGGAAAAATCTGAAAACCGTGAATTTGTGGTTACATCACACAAAAAAAATTAAATTGTGGTCATGAACTAATAATTAGTATTTTCAATTTCGTGCAAAATGTCGAAAAAAATACGACTAGTACGGAACCCTCGTTGCGCGAGCCTGATTCGCACTTGGCCGATTTTCATTTTCGAATAGCAAACAAGAGCCGGTTCTGCCGAGAACGTTCTTACATTATTACATAGACTCCAATTTCCATATAAAGTCGATCTCAAGTATGTCGGAGCAAACATAATAATCTCGGCCTGAGGCGCGTGTTTTGTAAAAATATGAAACATCCGTGTATTCTCGGGTTAAATTCGTTTTTTCTTGAGTTCTCTCCTCCTTATTGCGTTACGGCAAACAGCTTTTAGAAACTCGGAACGCTTACGTTCACAATTTTTCATAAAAGGAACAACCACTTCCTTCATGCTCTGGAGTGTAAGTGGATAAAATTCCATTCCCTGCCGATTACAAACGAGGTTCTGGCAACACTCGTTTCTGTATTGGAATTTCTTAGGATTCTATCTGTAGACTATAGCTTATGCTCGCGACTTCGTTCACGTGGACTACATAAATTTCGAACCCCCATTTAACCCAATTAGGCGTGGAATATCGAAAAAAACACACCCCTTCAAATTTCATGTCTCTAGGACCAGCGGTTAATAATAGTTGGACAGCAAATTTAATCACACTAATATTACAAAGGCGAAAAATTGTGTTTATATGTGTATGTGTATGTTTGTTACTCTTTCACGCAAAAATTACCAGACGGATTTGGCTGAAAATTGGAATGGAGATAAATTATATCCTGGATTAACACATAGGTTAATTTTTATCCCGGAAAATCAAAGAGTTCCCACGGGATTTTATAAAACTCTAAATCCAAGCGAACGAAGTTGTTGAAGAAGTTGCGGGTAAAACACTTCAAATGTGTAATAATAATAATTAATTAACGTGTTAAGTTACTTAAATTAGGCATAACAATTGCAGTAATTAGGGAACCTTTAGGCATTTTATTTGAAAATGTTTAAACTGGACCAACCCTTAAATTAAAGGACGGCACTTATTCACACCCTTACGATACCCTCAAACGACACTGTCCCGACTGCAAATGAAAAGGTGTTTGTATTGATTTACTTTCACTCTTCCTGTCCGAATAAAACGCATACATCGCAAAACAAGCCTTAAAATCTTTAAAATAAAGTGTTAAATCGTTATTACACTCTTATCGGTATACGAGGGTTGTAATGTACCCCAGAGGATTTCCTCCCTATCGCCCTTGTTTGAAATCAAGGACAAAACATAAATCCTCCCCACAACCTTAATCACTTTTACTTTGATCTTACTATTGACTTTTCAAATTTCATTCGAGACTGTCTCCTTGGGAGTGTTCGTGATCACGGTTCTTTGAATAATATCGTTGTTCAGAATCTAAATATATAAAAGGAAAAGGTGACTGACTGACTGACTGACTGATCTATCAACGCACAGCTCAAACTGGACGGATCAGGCTGAAATTTGGCATGCAGATAGCTATTATGACGCGCGTAGGCATCGACTAAGAAAGGATTTGAAAATGCAACCTCTAAGGGGGTGAAAAAGAGGTTTGAAATTTGTGTAGTCCACGCGGACGAAGTCGCGAGCATTTATGCTAGTCATATTTTATTTGATTTGATCCAAATGTTCTCTTCAGCTTGGATTTAGGTTTGTAGATTCATCATCATCATGAGCAACCCTCGTCGGCTCACTATAGAGCACGGGGCTCCTCTTAGATTGAGAAGGGTTGTGGCCATAGTCTACCACGCTAGCCAAGTGCGGATTGGCAGACTTCACACACCTTTGATTACATTGTGGAGAACGTCACGATGTTTTCTTTCACAGTTAAAGAAGTGATCATATAACTCCGAAAAGTTACAGATGCGTTTCCGGGAACGAACCCCCGACCTCCGATTAGGAGGCGGACGTCCTCGGTCCTAACCACTAGGCTATCACAGCTTACTTCAAAATCCATTATAGGTATCCAACTTGCATTTAGGTTAGGTCAATATAATCTTTTTTTGGCTAAGTAAGTCAACCTTGTCGTCGTTTCAACTATTTACGTCCTTAATCAATAAGCTGACCATTACGGTTAACGGTTAACTTATTGATCAGGGGCATAACCGATCAACTTACCGTGATTATTTATTCAAAATTATTTCATTCATCATCATCATCATGATCAACCCATCGCCGGCTCACTACAGAGCACGGGTCTCCTATTCCTATAAGAGTGAGAAGGGTTTTGGCCATATGTCTACCACGCTGGCCATGTGCGGATTGGTAGACTTCACACACCTTCGAGAACATTATGGTGAACTCTCAGGCATGCAGGATTCCTCATGATGTTTTCCTTCACCGTTAAAGCAAGTGATATTTAATTAATTAAAACACACAAAACTCCGAAGAGTTAGAGGTGCGTGCCCGGGATCGAACCCCCGACCTCTGATTAGAAGGTGGAGACCTTGCTATACCTGTCCTAGCTTGTAGTCGGGCCTTGATTATTTAGATTTAATGACAGTTATCGGACTCGTATACGAAATAACACTTTTTTGTGATGTACCTACCTAACCACAAATTCACGGTTTTCACATTTTTCCCTTTACTTGTGCTATAAGAGATTGCTATGCGCTATAATCAAAAGTTTGTGTTCCAAAAATAGTTAGATGGTTACTTTAATCTAGCTGTTACTCTCACACAAAGCCCCTTTAAGCTGGCAGATAAGCTCTATCGCCCACGACGTTCTCGTGAAAGTTTAAGCCGTGAGATGCGAGTTATAGGAAAGTTATGGGGTTGGGATGATATCGAGCGAAATTGTCACTTCGGCTTTAGGGTGATTGAGAGTGACTTTACAGGGTAAGTTTACTCTATGTTACAAGTCCCGCAAATTGCTATTACGCTGGAACCATGTCTTATTAACATCGAAATGACGTCATTTTGACGTCGTTTGACGTATATTTAAGTAAAATTATACCATCAGCTCGAAACTTCAGTCTAGTGCTGACGTCACTAAAATGCGGCACATTAGCAATTTGCGAGACTTATACGTAATCCATTCTAAGGTAATCCCATACAAAAACAGAGAGTTACTAACTTATCCGCGGAAAAAAGTCAGAGTGCTGTACTGGATTTTTTCCGCGGCTAAGTTAGTATAGCGCTGTCTCTGTTACGTAATCCCATACAAATGATAGAGCCAAACAGAGAGCACTATAGTAACTTAATTCCGCGTAGGTATAGTGTAGAGCACGGACTGGAGTGTAGAGACTGGGCGTATTTAGTTCGGGGATTCGATCCCGGGCGCGCCCATCTAACTTTTCGGAGCTATATGGGTTTTAGTAAGTAATATCAATTGCTTTAAAGGTGAAGGAAAACTCGTGAGGAAACCTGCACACCTGAAAGTTCTTCATAACGTTCCCAAAGGTGTGGGAAGTCGGCCAATTTGGCCAGCGTGGTAGACTATTTCTAAACCCCTTTTCATTCTGAGAGGAGATCGGTCCTCTGTAGTGAGCTGGTGATAGGTTGATCTTGAAGATGAATTAGATCATGCCAATAAATTCAATAAAGAGTTCATATCTTTATCAGATGTAGAGTTTACTAAGCAATATTTTTTAGGATTGACATAACGCTAAGCCTCTCTCTAAGAATTGGGGAAGGTACGTAATAGAAAATTATCTGTAATCAAACTGGGGACCCCGAATGGGCTATGGGACGAAGTTATACGTGACGCTAAAAGTGGGGAATTGTAAAAATTTTACGTCTCCCATACCCGTAAAAGAGTCTGGATAAAAGTCTGTACTGTTGGCAATTTAGATAACACAATTTTTATTACTTAGTTAAATTCACTTACTAACAATACACGAGTCATCATCAACTCATTGCCAGCTCACTACTGAGGACAGGTCGCCTCTCAAGAATTTGCCTATAGGGCTTTAGACGTTGGCGAAGTGCGGATTGGCAGAGATCACACACCTTTGACAACATCATGGAGAACAAGAAGCCATGCCAAAAGCACGTAACTCCAAAAAGTTAGAGGTGTGTCCTCTACCGACGAATCAACTACTTAGTACAAACAACACCAACATCAAAAAAACACACACACACAGACACACACACACACACACACACACACAGAGTTTTACAGATCTGCAATTTTTTTTTATAGTTACATTGCAATACAAAAAATTATGTGTAGCCCACCATCAATCTAATTCATTGTGTTAACCTCACTGAAGAGCACATTTAACCCACATCTACACATGCCCCAGCCTGTCAATACGTCACTTTACCGTCAACAAACAAAATTTGTTTACTCTTGTCAACCATTAACACCAGCCGTGTTTTACACCGCCATTCTACTGCAGAGTCCCTCCAATCTTGACTGTTTGAACAACCTCGGCTTTGCTACTAGAATCCCATTAAGTTCCAATACAAAGCCTTACCTATCACATTTCCACCGCTGTAGAATATTCAACCTTATAAAAAAGTAGTTACAGTTTGAAATAGTATACAGCGTTAGTGTAGTTACAATTTTTTTTCGTGACGAGTTAATTCGAATGCGGCTTCGGCGATTTGCTTTATTTATTTCATCTGTAGTGAAGAGATATGGGGTCCTATTTCATGGATAATGGCTTAATAAACCCCCGGGGTCGTTCACCCTCTTTATGGGGGGTTTTAATGTACACAATATACAGTAAACGTTTATATTGTGGGCCATTTGTCACAGCTTCCTAACTTGAACCCATCTTGAACCGCTCTAGGGACATCTGTGTTTTAGATTTTGGAGAAAGTTTGCTATTTCACTGTTTTCCTGATCGCATTATTTGCTAGGAATCGGAAGGGATGAAAAGGCTTCATAAGTAAAGTGCCCCGTAAACGTTCAAACATGTTTGTAAAACACGCCGTCAATCAAATTTGCCAAACACGTAGTTTGTTTGACAAACACATCAAACACGACCGCAGAAGTTCAAATAAATTTGACAAACACGTAATATTTGTCAAACTAAAGGCTTCACTTTTCACGGGATTTTTCACATGCTATCAACTGTGAAATTGCCCATCTCTACTATAAACTAATAAAAGTACGTGTGAAAAAATTAATTTTCCGGAAAATGCTCAACAATGATAATGTAAAAGAATGTAATTTCACAGTCGATTTTCTCCCTCCCTATGGACAATACGCGCGTAATCTCCAAGGGACCAATTCGCAGTTGCCAACGTGATAAAAACCATAACGTCCCATGAAAAACTACTATGTTCGCGTTATTTTCGTATATTTGTAAGGCTACAAAAGAAATTCATTCCCTTTTAGGGTTCCGTACCTCAAAAGAAAAAAAGAAACTCTTCGTTGTCTGTCTGTCTGTCAAGAAACCCACAGGGTACTTTCTGTTGACCTAGAATCATGAAAATGTGGCAGGTAAGTAGGTCTCATAGCAGACATAAGGGGAAAAATCGTAAAACCGTTAATTTGTGGTTGTCAAATTATAAACATAAATAGGTTGACTTTGCTTAACATGTGAAGACTTGGAAATATCTAGAAACTAGCTGATGCCCGCGACTTCATCCGCGTGGAATAGGTTTTTAAAAATTCCGTGGGAACTCTCTGATTTTCCGGGATAAAAAGTAGCCTATGTCACACTCCAGGTCTTTACCTATGTCCTATACCCATGCAAAAAATCATGTCAATCCGTTGCACCGCTGCGACGTGATTGAAGGACAAACCAACAAAGCAACAAACACACAAACACACTTTCGCAATTATAATAAGGGACACTACATCAAAGGACAAAATTGACTGATGAGTGGACTCGAGACTAAGTTCTCGCGGGAAATTATTGCCTTGGCGTCATACTAAGGCTGCGGGTACTACTAAAGCTGTAAAGCTGAATAATACAGCCGTGTAAACTTATTACCGCTATACATTTTGAAAAAAAAAAAACAAGTTATCTTCAAAACGTATAAAGTCGATTATGTTTCCGCACTCAAAAACACGCAATCTCAAACCAATTCACAGTTTCAAACGCGATAAAAATCATCCCACTTCCCATGAAACTGAAAACTATGTTTGTACATATGCAAAGCTTCCGAATTTTTCATTTCTTTTTATTCATTTAATTTTTCATATCGCAATCGTGCTCGATGGACATGAAAAAGTTGAGCTAGGATGTGTATTTCAATTTTTGCAAAAGATTTTACATGTTTTTCTGTGTGTGACTTCTGCTACTTATACGAGATAGGTAGGTACTCATTTTATTCTAGAAACTCATTTCTTTTGCTCCATTTTATTCTAGGAAGTGTCTAGCTTGCCACAAGTGGTCATTTAGTACAAATATAAATCCATACTTAATATTATAAATGTGAAAGTGTGTCTGTCTGTCTGTCTGTCTATCTGTCTGTCTGTCTGAACGGCCCATCCGTTCAGCCGATTTTGACGAAATTTACAGGTACAGAGATAGCTTGCATCCCGGGGAAGGACATAGGCTACTTTTATATCCCGGAAATCAAAGAGTTCCCACGAGATTTCAAAAATCTAAATCCACGCGTACGAAATCCTAAGGCCTCGTTTACGGAGACGCGGCGCGTCGCGTGTGGCGTGGCGTCTCGCGGCGCGTCGTACGTTTTTTTTTGTTTGCGGTGCGGCGGCGCGTGAAGCGGCACTTAGCATCGCACGCGTAATCACAAACATATGGCAATATACGATGTTGTTCATAGAGATGCGAGGCGGAAAGAGTGGCGGTGCCCGCCGCTGTGCCCGCGGCGTTGCACGGGGCGGGCGTGTCTGCGTTATGTGATTTTCAAATAAAGACTGGCAGAAGGTTCCGAGCTGCGGGCATCGCTTAATCGAGAATTGCCGCCGCGTGCGCCGCCCGCCACGATGAACGCCGCGTGGGACGCGTCGATACCATCCGCGGGCTCGGCCGCAAAAAACGCTCCTATCTCAAACAAACGCGTCTAAAATTGCTTCTCCGTAAACGCACTCATACAACGCCATATGTTTAAATTCAGTGCGGGCCTCGCCGCCCATCGCAACGCGCGACGCCCCGCGTCTCTGTAAACGAGGCCTAAATCCTACGGCATCAGCTAGTACCTACCTAAATAAAACTCTCTTGATAACTGTTATGATGCAGCACTGAGCTTTTACTAAATCAGCATTTTTACTTTAGTAAATGAATTTTCAAACAGAATCAAATAAAATTATGAAAATTATGCATTTGAGGTTTTTTTTTAGAATAAACGTGAACGGTATAAAGAAACAAGATTGTATAAAATTCAACAATATAGAGCCGGGAATGTCATCATTTCAGTTCTAAACTCTCTTCAACTTGTTAATGACCGAGTAAGTAATTAGGTTAACTCCTCATAAAACTTATGAAGAAGCAAGAATATTGTTAAATGCAAGCAGAAATTGTAGTTTCCTTTTCTTTCAAAAGGCAAAGGAAAATGTTCTTTCTACTTACTTTTTTTTTTGTCATTTTTATTTCAATTCTTACTAATGAGAATGAGAACAGCAAAAAAAATACTTTGTTTTTGGCAGAGTTTTGTTACCTAAATAATACTTTGTTTTAATAGTACCTAAGTAGGAGTATTTAAAACCGTTTGCCCATAAAATTGAAATGAATTTTGCTACTTATAGATTATAAACATTAATTTATTTTTTAGAACAGAAACAAAAATTTAACTCTTCAAACTCATAACAAATATTAAAAGAATCATAGATAAGTAAGAACATCTGAAAAGGGAACAAAGGGTTTCTCGTTAAATTATTTCAAGAACCTACCGTTTTAATTAAAGCCCGTGGATTCTTCGGAAACTTCGTTCGTAATTTGTTGTAAGGTAGATGGAGACTTACCTGGAAAGAAAACATATTTTTAATTAGACGTCAGAATTTTGCAGAAACGTGGAATAGATTTATTTTTGTGAGTTTGGAAAGGAATAATTTATTAAGTGAGATACGAGATAAGTAGATGAGTAGGTACCTAAGTGGTTTTTATTTTCATAAAGTAATGGTTTATTCTATCGATATCCCACTATACTGCATGGGCTTCATCATAGAACGGGTTTAGGCCATAGTCACACGCTGGCCAAGTGCAGATTAGCAGACTTCACACACCTTTCAGAACATTATGGAAAGCTCCTTAGAATAACAACTGGAAAGCTTCCAGGCATGCAAGTTTCCTTACGTTTTCGATATCTAATTAATTCCTTTAAACGCACATCTCCCCGAAAAACTAAAGGTGCGTGCCCGTGCCCAATAATGTATATACCTAGGTAGATAATAGAATAATAATAATCAATCAAGTTTGAACATCAATCAAAACTAAGCCAATTGTCGTGGCAAGATAGCATGGCAGCGTCGCTCGGCGGCAATCCAACAAAACGTTATTCCGACCTATTTTACGTTATTCCATTGAAAATACGGGTTCCCGGTACGAAATATTTTACTTTGTGCAAACTTAAACGGGAGTTGAGAGCGAAAATGAGTTTATAATACCGTGAAATTACCAAGTTGGCTTGCGTAGCTTTCCGTTCCGGCTACATGAATGACATTGTTGAACATAAAGCAATTGCTATGTAAAATTGTATCTTATTTATTACGACAAAAGCTTAGTTTTATGCTTTGTAGTGTTGTGTTTTAATTTACTGCAGAAAATAGATAGGTTCGCTAGATGACGTTCGCAACTTCATCCGCGTGGTTTCAGGTTTTTAAAAATACCGTGGGAACTCTTTAATTTACCGGGATAAAAAGTAGCATATGCCCATCTCCGGGAAATTGAAAATCACTTTTCATGAACAATCGCTAGTGAAATCACTGTGAAGAAAAACAATAATTTCTTCAAATAAAATTATTTAAAAGTAGCCTACCTAAAGCAGTAGTCCGACCGCCGACGATGAACGAGAAATGAGTAAAACTAAAAACTTAAACGAGTTGGCGATCAGCGGGAAGCGAGTGTGTAGCTTCGATGGTTTTGTCGCCGGGCTATAAGCGAGTGTGCAAGTGCGACGAGCGATTACTCGCGCCATTCGCCCGCGGTCGCTCAGTCCTGACTTATGTGCACTGCGCGCGCGTTACACGTGTTCAAGCGAGTGAGCATCGCTGAACGAATATTGCTGAGCGAGTTTATTTTTGAAAGCTCATCGTTCAGCGCCAAAACTAGGAAAGCGAGTCTTCGCCGGCAGTGTGAACACTCAGAGAGCAATTTTTGATAGGTATATGCATCTCTTTTGTTTACACGGAATGTGCATTTATTGTGAGTTTCTTGAGAGAGAAAATCGACGATAGTTAGTCGTTTTCTCGCCGGAGGTCGGACCACTGCCTAATACCCATCTCAAGCGGCTGTCATAATATAGATCGGGATTTGTTTCAAATATTGCCTATACATATACAGACAGTCTGAGTCTGTATTCTTTTCTATTTGATCGGAAGGGTTCATGTTGGTGGGCACATTTATTTTCGCAGACGTTACCATGATGGAATGCCTGTCTGGGATGCTCCCATGCCTTTATTATAATTTTGTTACTCGCAAGGGACAGGGAAACTGAATTGAAACAAGATATCTATAGTACAAAATAGAATAAAATATTTTATTATAAAATATATAATTATAGTAGGTGCGTTAAAGTTTCTAGTTTTTCCATCATAAGATTACGAATTGTATGAAAAATATTTGGAAAGTTATTTTTTACAACAATGATTTTTTTAAAGATCTTCAAGTGGTATCATCATGATTCAATCCATCGCTGGCTCACTGCAGAGCACGGGTCTCCTCTCAGTGTGAGAAGGGTTTGGCCATAGTCTACCACGCTGGCCATGTGCGGATTGGTAGACTTCACACACCTTTGAGAAAATTATGGAGAACTCTCAGGCATACAGGTTTCCTCACGATGTTTTCCTTCCCCGTTAAAGCAAGTGATATTTAATTACTTAAAACGCACATAACTCCGAAAAGTTAGAGGTGCGTGCCGGGGATCAAACCTCCGACCTCCGATTAGAAGGCGGACATCCTAACCATTAGGCTATCACAGCTCTAAGTCACTTTATCAAGTGGTATGATAAAGTGAAAATGTGTTTTTAAAAAACCCTATTAGATTGACAGGTGCCCATACCTTAGTACCCAAACCATAGGGCAAGCCGCAAGAGAAAACCATAGGGCAAGAGATAACCAACGCTACCTCATTATACCAATAACAGATATACACACACACACACACACACATTATAACTGCTAAACCGAAGTCGGGTAATAATAACTCTGATTTAATTTAATTTAATTTATTTTATTTTGTAGAGACAAACAGTTACAATTAGATAAATAGATGATGATGCTTTGCGGATGAAATCGTGGGCATTAATTAAATCTAGATACAAATCTAACTATTTAGAAGGAGAAAACACGGAAAAATGGAACAGGAAGCGAATCCAGAATAATATAGGCTCACTGGAAAATAAAATTAGAATCAAAAACCGCAGCAAAGAGAGTGGGCTATATTACCCACATTACCCTACTTTCCCCATTGCGGAGATATGAGTCCCCATTAGTGTAACAGCTATCATTGCAATCCATTACGGTAGCCGTATTTGTTTCATGCCTTTTGGAATTATTCCGCATCAGATATCTATGGAATAACATAAGTAAAGCTTATTTCACACTACGGGATATAAATTATATTATTATAGTCTGGTCAAAATACACATTCAAGTTTACAATAATTTGCATAGGGCTAAAAATTGGTGAGTACGAATGTTGGGAACATCAATATAAATCGATGGCGACTGTTCACAATTTATTTATTATTGTTTATTTTGTTTATTTGAAAGTAATCAACAGCGTAAATACATAATTATTATTTAAATTTAAATCTAGTTATAACAGAAGGCCAAAAGAGATTACTTAAAATTATAATTAAAACTATTTATGTACTAACTGATGCCCGCGACATCGTCCGCGTGGATTTACGATTTTCAAAATCCTGCGGGAACTTTTTGATTTTCCGGGATAAAAAGTAGCCTATGTGTTAATCCAGGGTATAATCTATCTCCATTCCAGATTTCATCCAAATCCGTTCAGCCGTTTTTGCGTGATTGAGTAACAAACATCCAAACATCCATACTTTCACATTTATAATATTAGTAGGATTAGGATTGAGTGACTTATTTCCCATACTAAATCCAAGATAAAACGTTTCCGCTTCGTGTAGGTATATATAGTACGCGACAGGTCGAGATGGCATTCGGGGTGGGAACGCCCCGTACACCCGCACAGCCTCCGCGCTAATCCGGTGTGCGAGGCGTCCCCCCGCCTCATACCCCGATTGTCATCTCGACCTGTCGCGGGTTATACTTGAGCTAATACCATACAATGGCATACCATAGTTTTGTTTTTTTTTTCACGCTGATTCTGTATAAATAATTCGATTAAAATATTATGAATTACAGAAGTTAACGCTCCGTTTTCGGAAACGTTCTGAAAGTGAAAAATTACTGAATCTTAGATATTATCTACGTCCCATACAAAATCCAAGAAAAAACTGTCCGATTTCATCTGTATAGTACTATACACACTATACATTTCTAATCTGTTTCTATATATTTCTAATAATAACTCTTCGCTAAAAGCTTTCCATGACGGTTATTATTAGAAAATACATGAAGTCTAATTAGTAAAATCAAGTTGGTACTTTATAATTATTCCGAGAATAATTTACTTTATCAAACAAAATATAGCTAATTGAAAATGATTTTCTAAGAAAGCGAAACAAGCTCGCGTGGATAAGTCCAAAATAACAGCCAAGTAGCTAACCAATTAGCCCGACCTACATCTACTCGGGAAAGTCGTACCGAACAACATGGCGTTAATGATAATAATATAACTAATTTTTAACCAACAGAAGTGTAGGTAAAAGGAGATTAAATGATTTATTATGACTTGAAGAGAAATTGACGTAAAAAACTTGTGAAAAATCTGATCGATTAAATTGAAATAATGAAATATTTTAGGGCTATCTACTTCTACTACTACTACTACTACTACTACTAGGTACTACTATTATTATTACTGGTCCAAAGTACTCAAGAAGTAACCTATGTCACTCACCAGGTCTTTATCACCCAGGCAAAAAATCACGTCAATCCGTTGCACCATTGCGACGTGATTGATGGACAAACCAACAAACCAACAAACCAACAAACAAACAAACACACTTTCACATTTATAATAAGGGTACTGATTCTTGCTTCATTATTCACAAAACTAATTTTATCAGTAGGTACCTAATATTAAAGAAAAGTCGAGAAATTATAAGCCTTATAAAACTTGTAAGCTGTTTGCCCTCCTTCGCATACAGGGATTTTGTAAAAAGTAACATTAGGGTAAGTTTGAAGAGGTCAAAAGCGTTTACGCACTTTTACCGTCCCGTTTGACCTGCACGTAGGATTATGTTTTGTAAGACGTAGGTATTCTTACAAAGTCCTAAAGTTTCTTTTTATAAGTAAATCCTACATTTTCATACTTTAGAGTTCACTCTCCATAGGTCTTTAACTATACACATGCAAAAAAATCACGTCGATCTGTTGCTCTGTTGCAACGTGATTGAAGGACACAACAAACCAACAAACTAACAAACCAACAAACAAATGCACTTTCGCATTTATAATATGGGTACTGATGGATTTATTAGATTATTTTTACATTTTTTCTACAATTTTCTCATAACTTTGTTGCGAGTCGTAAAAAACCTAGAGTACCATCCTCTAAGGTTATTCTTGTTCACTCACATAGTGTGCATAAAACTAACTATGACATACCGTCAAACCCGCCTATAAAAGTTTATAGGCGAAAAGGATCCTTGCAAGAGATGCTTGTAAAACAAAAACTACAAAATACGGGACATAAATTTGAATAGAATGGGCGTTTTTAGAAGTTTTTTTTTACTTAACTTTGAGGTATTTTTGTAGGCTAGATATTCACTGTAAGTTTTTAATCTATTTCATATGTTAGCATTATTTCAAAACTGACCTATTAGGCGCACATTAAAATAATAATCTAATATATAAAAGGAAAAAGTGACTGACTGACTGACTGATCATCTATCAACGCACAGCTCAAACTACTGGATGGATCGGGCTGAAATTTGGCATGCAGATAGCTATTATGATGTAGACGTCCGCTAAGAACGGATTTTTGAAAATTCATCCCCTAAGGGGATAAAATAGGGGTTTGAAATTTTCGTAGTCCACGCGGACAAAGTCGCGAGCATAAGCTAGTTTCAAATAAAATGAGAATGATGGAAAAGTAGCAATATTATCCATCTGTACCTACTACATACCTATGCAAAGCATGTGTTGATGGAGGAGTCAACTTTACTTGAACTCCATACAAATGGAAGCTTCATTTCGTATTGACATGTCGAACAAAGAGCTTCCAATTGATATAGCTACGCCTACATCACCTAATAAATATATCTTCAAACCAAAACCAACTCTATTTCAATGGAACAAGGCATAAAATATACTGTTGGGTCTACGGTAAATGTTAGCCCACGCACTCATATTGTTCGACTGACGTCGATAGGCGTCAATTCAAGATACAGAGAACGTAATAGGTCCCTTTTGATCGCAGCTCTCTTAATGTTTTTCGACAACGACATCACGGTCAGTGGTTCTGAATGAGTCTAGGAATATCGATATTTTATTCGATGAGTTATCGATATTTGATGCCTTTATTCAATCGAGCAAAAGAACGATATGATAGTAAGTAGTTTTTCTTTTCAATATAGCTCATGAATGTACGAGGTAGGTACGAATCATTTATTTATTTATTTATTTTTATTTTTCATGTACCAAAATTGTAGTTACAAAGTAATAATAAATTAAGTTACATTGGAAATGCTTATCTCTAAACAGAGATTTCTTCCAGCTTCCCATTCAAGGTTGTGAGTAAGGCGTATCAAGAAGTGGAATAGGTCTACGGTACTAGAATCTAATAAACTACATAAATATCTTATCATCATCGGTTACAAAAATCATCCAGTGCAAGTTTTTAATTCAAAATGTTCCCGATATCGGATCGGATGGCGTGAGTCAGTATCCCATAAGACCTTTGATTATGTCAGACACCCGTGCCATTAGAACGTTCATACTTCACTGAGCACTCATCGACCCATTAGCTGCTTAGCATTGCTCTTTTCCGACTACCCGCATGCGAGCGTTAAATATAAGAGATTCACGGCACTGGTACATTACATTACATTACGCTTTGATCTAAATAAATATACAGGTAGTAGGTATAAGGTGATATTAATTAATACGTGGTTCGAGCACATTTCAATATTTATTCTACTTATTCATTTCACAGAATAGAATAGAATAGAATGGTTTTTTTATTCATGTAAACTTTTTACAAGTATTTATGAATAGTCAGGTAGTTATAATTTACCACTGGTTCGGAATGCCTTTCCTACCGAGAAGAACCAGCAAGAAACTCGGCGGTTGCTCTTTTTAATTTTTCAATTTACAATGTTATTATACCTACCGTACTATACACGTTTCTCTAAAATAAAGAGCAACTACCACTAATTAGTGACGCTCATCACTCGTTACATCTCCAGAACGGAGGTGGGCCGGCGATGAGTTTGATCATGATATATTTTAAATATACATAATTTTACATGTAAGCTACAAATCTCAACGCATGTACCTACCTATTGTACGCGACAGGTTTAAATGGCAATAGGGGAGGGAACGCCAGGCACAGCTCCCCGGTACGGGCGAGCGCGGGTGACGTGCGGGTGTGCCGTCCCATACCCCGATTGACATCTCAATCTGTCGTGGACTATACACAGGCACTGAAAAAGATTGTTTTCTACAACAGATTGTTTTCCTACAACTCAAATGCAGTGATAATGCAGTATGCACACAATATACGGCATCCATTCACCATAAAGGTACTAGTAGGTATATATTAATTTTAAAGCGCACTAAAAATATGCGAATTTACAGTTCGATACCTACCTCGTTAACTTACAGTGCGGTCCATGTGACTAAAGCTGCCTGGATTAACTCGTGCCTGTCAAAGCCAGCGATGCGTGGGAATGGACAAGTCTAGATGTCTAAGTTTAGAGAGGAGCGAGCTGGACCGGTCGTTATCGACTCTACCACAGAATATATAAGTAATAGACTCTAACGCCGTATTCAGGCGACATGCCGAGGCTGCTTAGAATATTCCGATAAGGAGACCCTGTTCTATTAGAATTTCTTGAACCTTTGTTACTTACATACCTACCTACCGAGGTGTACTTCGGTAGTATGGGGAACATTACATTATTTATTTGTAAAACTGTAGAATATTTTTTGCACATGTAAATTAGCTGTTTTTATAAACTTTCTAAATCATGGTTGAAACTTCAAACTAGTAGGTCGTGTTCGTGGTATCCGGTAGGTAGGTACAATTTTGCAATTATCATTTGTTTATCATATACCTACCATTGAATAAATTAGTACCTACAGAAGGGCTATATTTGAAATAAAATCAAAATTAGTATGACATGGATGACATTGTATAAAGCAAAAATGAGTTGCAGCCCGCAAAAACTAAATGCTTGAACATATTTGGATGTATGGGATTGGTTAGTTAATTTTTTGGCAGGGCGTTTATGTTTAATGTTTTATTACTACTTGTTTGTTTTGTATTTATGCATTCAGCGTAAGAGCAATTCAGACCTAAACTGTTCAGCCATTAGGCTATCAGCGAGGCAATATTGTCAAAGCCGTATTTATTAGTGTTTTATTTGTGCACGGATTTTTTTAAAACTTGGCCACCAACCACTTGGCAATTGGCTTAGATAGAGCCAAGTTGAGTTGACTGCGAGCCCCTGAATAAAGTATTGGGTGCCATTCAAAGAACTGTAATGGCTCGTGACCTCATTCCGTTTACGGAGGTGGGAGTGCGGTAATTTGTTCGACTGTTTATTAAGTTAGTAACTGCGTGGTTCAAATAGATCGCCGCATTTTTTATTATTAAAAACATTTTTACGAACTTGTTAACTGGATTCCAAATCAAAATAAAGTAGATCGAGAGTTTGTCAAATATATTTTTTTTATATATTTTTTTTAATTATTTATTTACAGGGTTTATTAGGATTATAGTGTAAACATAACTCTTGATTTTTCTGTTCACAATCGTAGTACCGCCAACATAAGGCGCACAATTATGAAGTAACAATTCTAAAGAAATTCAAGTCATGAAATTAAATTCATTTCATTCATTCATTCAATTTCATGAATTCATAGTACGCGACAGGCCCCGCTAGGTATACGTAAAGCCGTACGTTTACGTAAAGCCTCGCTAAAAAGTATTTTCAAAATTTTCACTCGAGCCGTTAGTACCTACTATTATATTATTCTGTGCTCGAGCGAAGTCGAGGCAGGTCAGCTAGTATCTTCTTCTGTAAATATAAGAAAGGAAAAGGTGACTGACTGACTGACTGATCTATCAACGCACAGCTCAAACTACTGGACGGACCGGGCTGTTTTACATGCAGATAGCTACTATGACGTAGATATTCTTTGAAAAAGAATTTTTGAAAATTCAACCCCTAAGGGGGTAAAATAGGGGTTTGAAATTTGTGTAATCCACGCGGATGAAGTCGCGTGAGTAAATCATAAAACTAAACATTCAAAAATTAATTTAAAAGAAACATTCTCCAAGAACTTTAATTTCGACCTTGGTTTTGAAACAATTTTAATTCAAAGATTAAGATTGTCTGTGATAAAAAGCAACAAAGGCTTTGAAGGACGGCCGCCGCCGCACTAGGTACTTCAGTAATATTACATGAAGTGGAAGCCTTCGCGTGACTGGCTGTGTATTATATATCTCTGTGTGTGAGTCTGGGTGCCTCACACACAGAGATATATAATATTTAGAGAGGTAGTTGGAAATTTTGTAGAAGTGCTTGTTATTTTTATTTTATACTAGCTTATGCTCGCGACTTCGTCCGCGTGGACTACAAAATTTCAAAACCCTATTTCACCCCCTTAGGAGTTGAATTTTCAAAAATCCTTTCTTAGCGGATGCCTACGTCGTAATAGCTATCTGCATGCCAAATTTTAGCCCGATCCGTCCAGTAGTTTGAGATGTACGTTGATAGATCAGTCAGTCAGTCAGTCAGTCAGTCAGTCATTCAGTCAGTCAGTCAGTCAGTCACCTTTTCCTTTTATGTATATAGATTTTAGTTACTTATGCTATTATATCATCTCTATTCTCATACAATGTTTCCTTTATTTTTTTAAATATGACAGTCAGTGGAGGACGTCAACAGAAATGAAAACTTAAAACGATGAAAAAATTAGGGCCGAAAGCATTCTTTCCTGTGGTTCGGCCACCATTTTGAATTTTTATAAAAGTTATGTCACGGGCTGAAACCTATTTTTATCGATAGAGTATACCTACCTAGGTGATCTAAGATGGCTAATTTCAAAATGGCCACCATGCAAGTTAAAAAAATTAAAAGTAGCTATATTGTACGATGGTACGGTACACTTCGACTCCAGTCTGACTCGTATTTGGCTGTTTTTGTAATGTCAGTTTCCACTGTCAGCTTTGATCAAGTACCAGCTCAGATTTTCTAACTAGCTTGCACTGAAGGCAGCCTGAAGGTTACACGGGCGACATTGTATCATTTCTACTTTTGCAAGCATACTCGTCTTAAAATTACATTAAATTATATATTTTACGATACCCTTCGTGTGCGAGTCCGACTCGCACTTGCCAGGTTTTTAATGCTAACTTCTACATTTCAGCTTTGATCAAGCACCAGCTTGGATTTGTCCACAGTCTCTCGGACTACAAAGCGTGTTCCAGCTAGCTTGCACTGAAGGCAGCCTGAAGGTTACACGGACGACACTGTGTCGTTTCTACGTCGCAGTTGCAAGCACACACGTCACGTCTGCACTATGAACCTATTTAGTCGACGTGTCTTTTGTGCTAGAGCTCTTATGTTATTCTATAGAGAACTAAGTACCTATAATAGTACCTACGAGTATATCCATTGTAGAGCGTTTATATTTTTAAATCATCATCATCATCTCAACTCATCACTACTGAGGACGGGCCAGAATTAAAAGGACATAGTCCACCATAATGGCCAAGCGTGGATTGGCCATTAGATTGGCCAGAAGAATTAAGTTTACATCCTAATAACCACTTTTATTTTAATCTCAATTTAGTACCTACGTGATCTCGTTGACTTTTCCTAGAATTTCCTGGAACTTGAAATCTAGCCTTTTTTTGATACCTATTTATATTGCTGTATGGACAAAATGATAAAAACATTTTGTATTTATGCCCATAACAAACTTAAGAACCAAAAACATAATAGATATTACAGCGAAAAATCTAAAGTTAATTAATTTTTGGAGTTAACAAATAAATAATAGAAACTATAAAGTTGTCTCTATCAAAAGTAGAGTACAACTTCCTGAATAAACTATTGAGCCGCATGCGGCATTCAAATTTCAATTATTCCAGCCATGACCTAATTCTAATTCTGAACTACCTAGTTCCGCTATTCAAAGTCTACGCGCTACGAAAGGCTTCCTGAAAGTCTTTTATTTCAACTTTCGGACGTTATGTTTGAAATGCATTAATATCGAAAGTGTGGTACGGGCTTTATTTAAGTATCTATATGTTGGCCCCACCTGGGGATGCCTGCGATACCCACTGACTTAGCGATGATGGTATACTTACATGTCGTCTTCAGAATTCATCATAATATCATAAAGTAGACGACTTTGAAATGCCACCATTTCACGAAATAATCATGGACTTCATGAAATGAGAAATTCTAGTTTTGCGCTATAAACATTTATCGATTTATTGGTGGAAACTTTAAATAATTCAATCTTTTCGATTAATAATTCAAACAAACTTCAATTACCTACTTCAAACACCATTTCAAAACCTGCATTTTATTGAATAAATAAATCATTCATTGAAAACGATTTCAAAAAGACGTCAACCTATCATACGCAAATTAATTTTTTGCTCCTCGGATCAACCTTGAGTCGAGATCTTTTATAATTGTTCTATCTAACCGTTTTCCTTTACTTCGCACAGATGGTATAGGTACCTATACAATATGTCGCCGGATCGTATAATTGACAGTTTCATAAAGTAGGCGACCATGAAAGCCACCATTTCACGAAATAGTCCAGCGCTTCATGAAATGGGTAATTCTACGATCCAACCAAGATATACATAAACTTTTGTCCATTGATGTAGGAAAGAATCAGAGATTATATATCTCTGAACTTTTGTCAATAAACACTACCGATTTATTGGTGGACACTTGACCAGAAATGACGAGCGTTTACTCCTAGGCAAGTACTCAGCAGTCTGCAGAGATGCTAAATGTGAACACTTTTAGCATAAGTATTATGGCAAATTAAAACGCATTATTGGTTTGATAGTTATTAGTTTAATTTTATTACTACATAGATCATGCCCGCAACGTCGTCCACGTGAAGTTAGAATTTTTGAGGAACTCTGTTTTTCGGGACAAAAGTAGTCTGTCCTTCCTTGCGATGCAAGCTACCTCTGTACAAAATTTCTTTAAAAAACAGTTAAACAGATCGGCCCTGAAAAGCTAGCAGACAAACATAGAAACAGAGGGACAGACAGACACGCTTTCGCGTTTATAATATTCAATAGATTTCTAGTTATTTTATGTATTTACATAGAAAGAATCGAACCCGAGACCACCTACTCAGGAGATGAAACTGTCGTACTATTCGAAACCATTCAAATGCTAATAAGCTTTTAAAGGCGCCTCAATATATCCTGCTTTCTAAGAATTATGCCGTGATCTAAGCCCGTGATCTGAGCTGGTTTTCTCACTTATTCCCATTTAGCCCACACGCCACCCACGCTCATCCCACGGCTGCGCGTTCCTATGACCGTCTGAGGTTTTAGTTTAGATCTTGTTATATTACCACAGTTTAGCAAACATAAAATTTTATTTCGAAATTGGTATTAGGTATATTTTGTTGTTATAGCGACAATATAAATAGACACTGAAAATTTCAACTCATTACCTATTAAGTTTCATGAGATACAGCCCGCCAACAGACAGACAGACGGACGGACAGAGGGTCCGGAGTAATAGGGTCCCGTTGGCAGTCAAGTCACTTACCACCAGGTGAGATTGCAGTCAAGGGCTAACTTGTATCTGAATATAATAAAATAAAAAGAAAGTCTTCGGAATCTTAAAAACGTTCGCGCTCAATATGAAGGCGCGGATGGGATGCTTGTCAAGCGGCTCGACAAACAACTAACAAGTCGGGCACTTCGGGCAGCCTATGGTGCCGCATCATAGTGAAATATAAAGTGAGCGTCCCACATAACATCAGCAGTATTAGTTATACCCACGTCCCACACCCACAGACCACTACGCACCTCACGTACGGCCGTCCGTTATCAAGACAGGAGAATCGCGAAGGATGCCATTTATCTTTCCCAGCAAGAATGGCTTCTGGCTAGCGGTATGCGCGGAGAGAAATTGATGAAATATGGCATGAGTTATTTTAGGCGAAAATAATGTACATATTGTAAAAATTACTAAATCATAATAAACATAAGTATAAGTTTATACCTATAACATATTCCAGGCAGGTGTTAACATTAATTTAACGCTAACAGTAATTATTGGCAGTAGGTAAAATAAAAAAATCTTAGAATTTAAGAGTAAATTTTTTTTGTTTTGTTTTAGTCCTCTTTTGGTATAAGCAAGCGCGGTTGATATAAGTGGTGAGTGGTGAGGGTACCACAAGAATAAAACGTCCACGCTATGTTTTCGCCACTCAACACTTTTGTATAAACCACAAGATATATTTTTATGTACTTAGTTGTAACTAGAGACGTAGTCCTAGAAATACTTAGTAAGTATCTATGCACCAAACGTACCGGAGATTTGTGGGCACTGCTGAGCTAAGCTCGTTAAAATCACAGTTTAGCAAAGTGCATACCTATAAACATGAACTCTAGCTACTAATCAGAGATGGTCGAAAATTGCAGACCTCACGTACGTCCATTACCGACAGGACCAGTGAATCCAAGCGAAACCCATTCGTCTTTACAGGCTAGAACGGCTGGCTCTAGTGATGTAGTTGTAAATGAGATCAATTTTATACGATATCGATAAATTGATTAGGTCCAGTGATGTGCTTTTAGATCAGACTAATAAAATACGAAATCGATAAATTGTTTAGGTACATTTTCAGTAAAATGTTGTTAATGGAAAATTGTGATAATTTTGTATTGTAGAAGTTACATTTCTCCATAAGTCTTATTATATCACAGATTCAAAATTAGCCATGGAATCAGTTTTTGTCCCATAGTACATTGTTTCACTTAGGTTATGATTTAAGCCAGAATACTGAAATAAATATTTGTGCTTCTTGATTTAAGCCAGAATACAAAAATAAATATATGTGCTTCTTTTTCCTTTTGCCCAATATAGCTTGAGAACAGCTAAGTCATATTTAATTTTGTTAGGAAAATATAACCCTTGTCAACTCTTGGAATTCTAATAGTTCAAAGCTAGGATTACGAGAGAGATTCCAGGTCGAAGATTAGCATATTCAGATTAACAATCAGGTCAATATTATCAAGCTACACTGCTTTACCATTCAAATTTGTCTCGTCAAATACCGCGTTTACTCCAATATTGACTCTGGTCAAACTATAAGGCACGTAGGAGGACGCCATTTGCGCTTGTGCTATGCTTCTCAAAGAAGATCATCGGCTAAGTACTTTATAACTCTTGTAGTAATCAAACTATTTACATCATACAAATTGCAACAATTTTTTTAGTTTTTTTAAGTTTTTTATTCCACAGCTCAAAAACCTAGAAAAATACAGCAAAGTAAAAATATGAGGAACAAGTAAGACATCTCTACTTATCACAAGTTTGTCATTTTAAATTTGGTCGATGCGTCTTCACATTTGAAATGCATATTAGTTTAATTAGACAATCGATATGTATTGTTCACATCCCTAATATCATTCTTATTCATAGCAAACTATTTTGCATATAATATATTATGATAAATTATTACATATAGCAGTACCAGTAGATGATCACAGCGCTGCTCGGGTGGAATTCGATTTATTCTCGGATATTCCTACTGTCTTTTATTCCGGAATTTCTCGGAATTCTTTCTCTATGCAATATCAATGGTTTGCCTATTCAACATTCCGCAAATACCTATCTTATAATAGAACACTAGGTTTAGTTCACCCATAAACCTTATAAGTTAGTTTTGTCTTGATCTTAAAATATGACACGTTGTAAATCTTTATTATTAAGTATCTTCTATGTTCTAAATGTATAAAGAAAAAAGTCCTGAATCATTGACTAACTCATCTCAACTTTTTAAAAAAACGCTGCATTCTAAACTTTTATCATGACAAATAATGAGGGATATTAAGACTTTAGAATATTTTTTTATATTATAACTATTGAAATATTGTTCATTTTTTAACAAATGAAATCTGTTCCAATATCTGAAATGCAATTAATTGATTAAATTGCATCCTATTAATTGAAAATATGTATTCATAATGGATCCCATTTGAAATACTGAAACGTGTTCTAATTTCTAAAATGTAATTGCATTTCATTTTACAGACTAACCATTCCGTATTCTCAGGGCATGGACTCAAGTGTACACATTGGTACATGCACGCCCGCTGCGCTGTCTGCACTCTATCTATCTCAATATTGGAGGCTGGGGCCAATCCATTTGTCTCGGCCCCAATATCGAGATGTTCACAGCAAACGTGATTCCGGGGATATAGACTGCACCGACCTTGTATTTCGTATTTGTGTCACGAGCTTCGAGACCTAGCCTTTGCCTATGTAATGAGGCTGGATTTTCTATATCATATATTATTCATGGAACAGTCTCCACTGTTCACTTTTTTTAATTCTAACCTACTCTTTTTCCAGCTGTAATAATTTATTATTTCAAATGCATCAAAAGTTGAATATTTCGGGATTCACAAAAATATGATTGAAGTGCCGAAGAGTAGTATCGTAAGTATAGATAGGCTACTTTTTATCCCTAAATAAGAGTTAATTAAAGGAATTTCTACTTAACAGAATATGAACCCTAAAAAATTAAAAAGATATGACATTATGGTCAGAAGTGGGATTACAAATCCCATACTTCATCGAAGCGCCATTATTGTGCTATGAATTATAATTTTGTTTGATGTTTTAGCCAACTGGTATTAATGGAATTGTTTCGGATTCCAGTACACCCTTGTAAACTTACGTTATGGAGACTTAAAAATCAATATTTTAAAATCAGTTTTACAACATGTAACTATTTAAATAATTTCGATCGGAATACTTCCAATGACACTATACCATCGATATATTACGTTCATATTACATGGCGCATAAAATTCGTGAGCAGGCGAGCAGGATATCAAGGGTTAGAGGAAAAATAATTAAGTCTGAGCACGAGAGTAAAATGGAGGAAAAAAATTCAAGAGAGTTTAATATACCCTCGTATTATCCCGTTCCTCGAATTATTGCTCCGAATATTCGTTCCGTATTTACGGCCCATTAGTGATGTAGGACGTAGGTGTGAACTAAAAGTTGTAGATAAAAACCACAAGCAGATTTGCTGTAAGCTCTCCGAGCACTGAAAGGAAAGAAAAACAAAACACACTTGTGTAACAGACGTTTGTGAGCCTCTGAGTGCGATGAGTACAGTTATTGTCCCAGTTTTTAGTTGTTTATTTTTTATGACTTTGTTTTTTTTTTATTTACTAGCTCACTTCCACTTTTTTTGTATATATAGATTTAATATGTATTGTGTCATTCATTGTTTATTTTTTATATATTTTTCTTTATTTTATGTTTTGTTTCTCTTGCCTTGGATTTTACACTAGCCCATCTAAAATGTTGATTGAAAAAAAAAATGTTAAGCATTTGGCCTATAATATTATCTAGTATCAAGTCTCCATATTTACCAAGTGCAATAAAGTTACGAAATAAAACTACTAATACGTAATAACATTTTCTTTTGTCTGACGAAGCGCAATAAACGACATATTACATTCGTCAAATACATCACAAAATTTTATCGACATGAACCTACATCGCTCACATCACTACTCCCAGCACGTACCTCTCTAGGAATTTCTCATTTAGTGGCACGAATCTATGCACCTCAACACTTTTGTACGGAAGAAAGGAAATGGGAGATTTTTGCGAAGGTGTAAGCCTTTGAACGAAATGGGACCACATTTAGTCGGTATGACGCCGCGTTAGTTTTATACTGCGAATGTATGAAATGAGGATTTCGTATGTGAGCTTTTTAAAATAGCAGTGTATTAGGTTAGTGTACTTAGGTCTATTATAAGTTGGTTAAAGTTACGTTACGGCTATCATTAAGCTTTGACCATCAATAAAAGCAAAATGGATTGCACAAGTCAGGGTTTGTTAACTTTGACCCATTTTACTTTTGGAGTACTATTGTATTATATTCTGTGCTTTTGGCCATAATCATAGAGCTATGAGTCGGTTCTGTGTCGGTAACCGTATGGCATAAGTCACTTAATATGCCGTACCTACTTATTCGTACAATTGTAATGATGTAGGAATCACGTAATTTTGTCAGCTAGTTTTTGTCCGCTACTTAGCTCACTTGGATTTAGATTTTGAAAATCCCATCGGGCGTGATCATTCCCTGTAATTTGCAAAGGCCTCTACCTACCTGCAAATGATCCATCGAAATCGGTGCAGCTGCTTCGAAAATTAGCCCGAGCAGATAAACAAAAATATTAACCACTTTTAATCAAAGATTGTAATTTTAAAATCAGAGACAGACACTTCAATTCTATTCATCTGTTCAAATCTAGCAATTTTACGTTTAGTACCTAAGGAATAATTTCATTTTAGGTAGGTAGGTAGAAAGTTGGATCTAATAAAAATCTATCTATGTTTTGGTTTGACGACTGCAAAATTGCGAAAAGCTCACAGGAATCGCAGCGGTCTGTCTGGCAATATTCGTGATCACACTTTACGACTCAGACTAAAGTCTAGACTTGGACTATTAAAATTTTATTATTTGTTTATTGAACTTCATGCATAATGCAAACCGTTTCGCCGGCTTGATTTGCAGTAGAGTTGTGTTCAGATCTTTGTCTATGTTACTGATATAATATTAGGTGCTATTTATAAATATAGCTAAATATTTAAAAAAAAAACCAAATTAGGTAAGTATACTGTACAATAAATGTACTTACTAAGTATACTTTTTTGATTTTCTTATGTAAATTCTATCTGTGGAAACTTGTTATTAACTTTAATTTTCTTCTGTTCTTATCTATTTACTCTTTCTTTACCTGTGAGTTTTCCTTGTAAAATAAAATAAAAATAAAATTATTATATTATTAGATATTTCTTTAGGAGCGATGCCAAGTATTTTCACTAGTTAATCCAATAAAAAGAAAAGTCCTGACTCACTGACTGACTCATCAACGCCCAGTCCAAACCCCTTGTACACATTTCCCTTTATAATGTCGACAAGGAAAAAGGCCGAATTTTCGAAATTACCACGGGAGCGAATCCATGGCGGTCGCTAGTAGGTACCTAAACTTATTAAATTAAATAGAAAGCTGAAAAATATAACATTTTGTATAAATACCTAACCAACAAGACAGGCAGATAAATCCGTAATAGGATCCGCTATAAAATACGAATAGTAACCAAATGCATTCCTCAATTTTAATTTTTTTTTTCAATTTTATTACCAACCAAAGCAAAAGCGTAAATTAAAACCCTCAGTCCAGACAGCTCACCGTTACGTGGGATTTATGTCGACAGAAGTGAGTGATGTAACTAGAGGCCTGTGTCACACAGCCCCATTAAGGTGACGCAGGACGCTCGACCGAAATTGGCAGCGCACGTGGGTAACATGTTTGCTTTTCACTTGACATTGTATGAGAAAGTTGAGAGGCACGATGATTTTCACTGAAATCAAGCGCGCGAAAAGGGTTTAGGAAAAGTATTTTTGAGAAAAAACTGCCGAATTTATGTTGGCAACGTAAAGTTATTTCAACTAATGAATAAATAAACAACGTCTAATGATAAATTCTTTTAGAATTTTCATATCCCTAATCTTATTTATTTACGCCCAAAGTTGTCATTAATTTAGTGTTAAAATAGGAATCTTTTGAGCCTCGTAACTTTTAAATCAATATTTTTTTCAATATTTTATATATCAATAAACCTAGATAATGACGAGATAAATCGATATAATTCTTAGTTTTGTGCGTACAATATCGAATATTGTTGTATTTTCCCTCCTACGTTTGTATGGAGAAAGCACCGAACTGAGCTACCTTAATACACTCGTTTGTGGACTGATGATGACATAAATAAATATATTTTTGGTGACAGTTTTTTAATGTCACGTTATATAGAACGGATGAGCAAATTTTTCGAGAACTCAAACCTAAATCTACACGGACACAAGTCGTGGGCATCATCTAGTCTTCTAGTCTAAATATATGAAAAGAAAAGTTAACTGATTCACTGACTGACTTACCTATGAACGCACAGCTCAAACTACTGGACGGATCGGGCTGAAATGACGTAGACATCCAGTAAGAAACATTGACTTATATTATTTACTTTGTATGGACAGGGCTATTGAACAAACAAAATGGCACCGACTCAGCGGTGCTTTAGCACCAATGCAGCCTCAGTGACGTCTGGATTTCAAACCGGTCGTTCATTAGTATCTAAGAGGTGGCGCTGATTTATTTGGTTCCAAAACCGTGAAAAATTTTGTTCGCTTGACCATATCTTGTCATTTATATCGATGGTAAGAAAGGATTTTTAAAATTCAACCCCTAAGGATGTAAAATATGACGTAGACATCCACTAAGAAAGGATGTTTTCAACCCCTAAGGGGGTAAAATAGGAAGTCGTGGACATAAGCTATTTGATATAAAGTATGGTGCTGAAAGTAACACACGCCCAGCTGTGTCACGCGCTATGACACAGTGAAAAGTGTCCCCCATTTCCTCACAAAGGTAGTTTTAAACAATATAATATTTTTATCTCGACGCGAAGCCACGTTCTTTCATTAAAGCTGTCTCCCGATGTTAGTTCGTTTTCCAACAGTTACTGTGTTTTAGGGTTCCGTATCTCAAAAGGAAACAAGTCATAAAGTTGAAAATTAAAACCCGACAACGATCGTGTTAATAAACGCTAAATATTATAGTTAAATTGTTTTCCTGTCGGTTGGCATATTTTAATGTTGTAGTATATTTATACATTATGAACTTAATATTTTTTCCTCTTTCATTTGACAACCCACTCGATTCGATAGCAAAAAGAATTTTGTGACCCCCACTATTTTGGGTGCAACATCCACTATATTAATTTTGTTCATTTAAAATGTAGCCTATGTCACCCGGACTATAGCAACAAATCGATTGACACCTAATTCATCAAAATCGGCTCAGTAGTTTAGGCGCTACGGTGGAACACTCATAAATACAAACCTACATAAACTGCTAAAATTATGACACTTCCTTTTGCCTTTGCCGTAGTCGGGTAAATAGGAACCCTTTATTGGGTCACTTCGTTGTCTGTTTATCTGTCTGTCGTATCAGTTATTTCGGGGATCAAAACCTTATAATTCCCATTTCTCTACCGTTCCCGTACTTCGCGTTGGCCTAGCATCATGAAATTTGGCAGACATGTCTTATAATACAAGTAAAGGAAAATATATGTGCTTACATCACAAAAAAATTAAAGATTCGTGTTACCGATCAAATGTTTAACTGAATTCGCGGGCGGTGTCCGTCATTAACTTGCAAATTTTTATCATACTGGTTTGAGAATTCTTGTACAATGGTGCGGAACCCTTCGTATGCAAGTCCGACTCGTACTTGACGCTTTTTTGGTTTTCCCTTTGCGGATCTCGGCGGGGTTTTTGCGTTTTCATTTCAATGTTGTTCTGGGTAACGTTTCCGTGTTCGTTGACACTATTTCATCGTTTAAATCCCACAGTGGTAACAGATTTTTATTGCGAAAATTTTATTTTATTTCTGTGTCGCATTCGGGCGCGTAGAGAGTCTTTGTTTCGTGCTTGTGATTATTATTTTATGTCATCAAGATGATCATCACCATCGGCATCAACCGATAGACATAGGTCTCTTGTAGGGACTTCCACACGCCACGGTCTTGCGCCGCCTGAATCCAGCGGCATCCTGCGACTCGTCTGATGTCTGTTATTTTATTTAAGTTATTAAAATATGAAAAAATATGCTAGTTTATACTTTATTTTATGTATTTAATTGCTTAAAACGCACATAGTTCTGAAAAGTAAAAGGTTCGTACTCGGGATCGAACCCCAGGTAACCCACCCACCAGGGGGCCTAGGTACGTCTTAACCACTAGGCTATCACGGCTTATACCTATTATAATTAGCTAAAATACTGGTACTTTTCTAGATACTTTATGGCCCCGAAAAGTTGCGTTAATAATAATTATATTATTGGTCTAGAGTCTAGACTTACCTAATAAAGTTCGACCTTGTACGTAATCCTAACCAATAAACCAAACCACTCCTATGTTATGCTTACATAATGTAATAAGTACCTTTTACTATATATATCTATTATTCACTCGCGGACCCGGCGAACTTCGTACCGCCTAATTTTTTAAATTTTTCTCTCGGTAAGAACCATTCTCGTACTTCAAGGAATATTATGAAAAAAGAATTTGCGAAATCGGTTCAGCTGTTCTCGAGATTTGCGATCATCAACTGCAGATTCAGCGATTTATTTTTATATTAGAGATTTGGTGCTCAAAAAGGTGGTTACTACCTGAAAAGTTTTCCGGGAGTTCTGAAAATTGGTGATTTTTTAGATTTCAACGTGCTCGTTCCGAATTTTCATTTTGCCACCTTTGTGCCTAAATCGCTGCCTAGGTATCTAGAGAACAAATTATAATTTCATACACTGTTGACATTAAGAATCTGACCTAACCACGAAATCAGAATAAAGAGATATAAAGAAAATCGTTACAATATCTTCAATATGTAAAAACTGAAGGAGTCTGAAGAAACCCCAAATACTTAGCATAAAAGATTACGTCGGGGCGCCTTGGCATGTAAAATTTTAAAAGATTTTTATGAAGTAGCAACACTTCCGAAGATAAACTCGGTAGGAAGACACGAGTGCACTCAAGATAACTAAAAGGCGACATAATGACGACAGTGGAATAATAATTTCACAGGCATGGCATAAAAAATTTAAATATGTATTACGCGTACAATCTGAGAAAGAACTCGCCATATTTGCTCCGTATTAACTGTCATGCCAAAAGTACTGTAAACAGCCGGTCAATTGACATCCTTTTTAACCGACTTCAAAAAAGGAGGAGGTTCTCAATTCGTCGGAATCTTTTTTTTTAAATGTTTTATGTATGTTCCCCGATTACTCGAAGACGCCTGGGCCGATTTTGAAAATTCTTTTTTTTTTGAAAGGGTATACTTCAAAGTTGGTCCCATATAAATTTGGTGAAAATCTGATGAACATCTTCGAAGATAGATAATGGAACTCCTCAACGAATAAGAGTAAATTGCTCGCGATCAGTGTAATAGCATAGTAAACAGTAGATTGTTAATCAGGCATAGCATATTTTAATACCATGGGGTCACTAAAAATTGTGAAATAAATTTTTTTTTCAAAAAAAATAAAAACCGACTTTAATAATATAATCAATATATAATTTATAATCAATTTATGTATGGCGTACAAAATATGCGGTACTTACAATAAAAATTAATTTAAGAAAAAAAAAACAAATAGAAATGACCACGACAGTAAAAGTGTGTTTGTTGGTTTAATTGGTTTATCCGCAACGCAGGAACGGATTAGCGTGATTTTTTGTATAGATATAGTTAAAGACCTGGAGAGTTACAAAGGTTACATTTTATCCCGAAAAATCAAAGAGTTCCCACGGCATTTTAAAAACGTAAATCTACGCATACGAAGACCAATTACTAGTATATGTAACTAATCAATATGTAATTTACTTATTTTAAAAGTGGCAAAAAGAATTCTCAAGCTTTTCTCCCATTCGTATAAAACGATATTATTTAGTTAAGAGTCGAATCGCGATGTTTATCTATGAAATCTCAACTAGTGCTGTAATCTGCTTTACAGGCGTAATCTCAAGCCTAGCCTTTTTAGCTTCAAAGCATTTATTCAAGCAACAACCAGCGCTATAATTGCTTTATCGTTTAAACAAGAGCATCGCGTTTCGTCGCTTTTTGAATCTGCTTTCTGATTTTGTATAGTTATAAAACGTTGTTTATTTGAACTTTAATTGGGTAAACTATGTTTCAAGGCTCTACCGCGTTTTGCACCAAAACAGCAGAATTTAACAAAAATAGGTAACTATAGAACAATAATTTACTATTCAATGAGCAACACGCCTAACAGGTGATATAACGCTTCGCTTTCGATACAAATACTTTTAGGAATTAATACAGACTTTCTAAAAGTATTTTGGCAATTGGAGACTATCATTCAATTTAATACATTATTATACAAAAAAGATTCCAACGAATTGAGAACCTCCTCCTTTTTTTGAAGTCGGTTAAAAATACGTGTACAGTTCGTACCTACGACAACACATAAAAAATGGAACAACACAAACAATTCAGGGATACCTCGATGACACTCGTGCATTTCAAATGACGTATTGAAAAAGGTAAAAAGTGGTGATAAGGTGTTAATACATCGGCCTCTTATACGGGAGGTTGGGGGTTCGACTCCGGGCACGCACTTCTAACATTTCAAAGCTATGTGCGTTTTAAGCAATTAAAACATATCACTTGCTTGGCGGTCAAGGAAAACATCGTTAGAAAACCGGCATGCCTGAGAGTTCTATCTACATAATGATGTCAAAAGTGTGTAAAGTCTGCCAATCCGCAACTATGGCCAAACACCCTTCTTATTCTGAGAGAAGACCTGTTCTCAGTAATGGATCAGCGATGGGTTGACGATGATGATAGATTGCGCTAAAAAAAAATTAGGGAAATCCGAAAAGTGAAGAAAGACGTAAAACCGAACTAAATATAGAGGAGGCCAAGAGGTAAGTACTTACAAGTAAGTGCATATAAACTTTAAATGACAATAAGTGAGTCAAACAGCTTAACATACTCTCTGAAGCATTAAAATTTTATTTAAGTGCCCATTAAATTTTTTACCGAACTTTTAATAAATCCATTTCAGATCTGAAATTTTTATTAAGTGATTGCAAGTTGATGCAGTATTAATAAATTAATGCCTTTGAAAAGTTGAGGTTTTTCACTAAAACGGTTTTCACTGATGAGAAATTAAAAGTGTTTATTTTTAACAACTCTCCGTATTTATTAAATTGGTGCACAAATCCTTTGATGTTAACTGGAGTGATATTGAATATCAAAGCGAATACCGACTATCAAACTACTGCGGCCTCTTTCTGCGAAGTGTCTTTTCAAAGGAAAGTCTTTGATTCCGCGCTTCGGTTATTCCCAAGAGAAACTACATCAGGGTTGCCATCTGTCCACGCTGGAGCAAATTTAATTAACTTAACCTTATCATATAAAATGAACTCGGTATTCTATCATTTATAAATAAATAATTATATATCGTGCTGGTTTTCATCATATTATCGATCTTACGTCGTAGCTAAAATCACATGATCTACTCGTAACTAAGTAACTTCTTGCGCTATTAGGGTCTTGAAAATTGTTTTCGTAAAATCTGTTTTTATCGGTAGTAAACTGATAATTTGATTATTCAGGTAAGCCTGTCACAATCACGTGTTACTACCCCATAGATGAATCTTTGATTAGCTTTCTAATACAATCAGTTTAGCACGATGGATATATAATTATTGGCAAAGCTTCCTCAAATTTTAAAGAATTTAATTTTTTGAATCCCAGACCTCTTATAAATTTTACAAGCCTCAAAATATTAATATTAAAATGTATGACAACCTTATCTCGACCGTTTTTCAAAACAAGTATTCCAAAGACACTCTAAAGATAGTCTCAAAGTGCCCCGTAATGAGGCCTTAGGTGGTATTGAAGTTAGGTTTACCTAACGGAAAATACCTCAGGTCTTCGCCGTTTTCCAAGAAAATGTACGTTCACCATTCAAACTCAATATACCTACTCTTTATGAATTAATCACACGTCTTTAATTTCTGCATGTGCAATGAAGATTTTTTTCTCCTTGTTTCGAATAAAATTTGACTATTAACCTATTCGTGAGTATAAAATAATATAAATATAAGAATGTTTCATGGTAACTAACATTCCCCTTTTCCCTCAAACTAAATGTAAAGTTAGGAGTCAAATCATACTACAAAAGGTTGTTAGACATTCGAACTTCAGTCGTATTCCCGACTTTTAAGCTATTGAGGTTTCTGAAAAATTAAAACTGTGATTTTTTGCAAGTTCGTCAATATTGATTTTATCACTGAATCAGATAGCCGTCTCCACCAAAAAGAACCGCTGAGATATGAGTGTTATAAATTTTAAGCTAGCAAAGTATGTTGGTAACAATATCACAAGAAAATTCTAAGTCAAACAAAAAATAACAATTTTAAAAATAAATATAGAATTATAATAACAAAACAATTATAAATTCTGTTAAATAAACTTACTCTGTTATTTCTGCGCAGATAATAAAAGTTTTAATCTCAAAGCTCGCGCGTCTGCCTAACAATACCCTAAAGAGTTAAAAGTGTTATGCTTTTATGGTACCTATAATAAAACAGAGTCAGTATGCCAAGGACGCTCTCGCATCAAGCAAATAACTTAGGAGTAGTCTTAACTATCTCAATCAACACAAATGTTCAAATTGCAATTCTGTAATAAAATTGACACTCCAAGCTGTTTATATTTTTCAAGTCATCTTACTGGTTCACGGAAATAAAACCAACAACTTTTCAACTTTTATTCAGTAGCATTATTATGAAAAGCTAAAACTATTCCAATTACTATTCAAACTACATATTCCAAGGATGTAACATTTCATGAATCAGTAAACTATATTCTAAAAAACTCTAATGCGATTATTTTGTTCATTGGTGTTTAATTACCCGACGCAGCACTTCTATTACTAACCTAATATTTGAATAATTCACGCACACCTCGATGACATTTCAATATATTTCTTGACCAAATGGTCTGGTTTTTTGGTTAGCGGAAACTTTTTGTATAGTGTCTCTCGCTGTAGGGGTAGGTAAATCGGCCTTGCTCTTTCCTCTCTAGATAGTCTCGAAGTGGCCTGTAATGAGGCCTCAGGGCTTTCGGCACTCCATGTCAGTGAGACTGTATTAGTCATTTCTCTGAGTCTTGTGAGTTGCGACAAATATGTGGGTCAATTTTCTATTGCCATTAGTATTCTATTTAGTACGGGTGTACACTTATGGGTGTACATTTTTAGGGATAAGCTAACCTAAAACTAACATAACTCTTTATCTTTTTACTCGATCTATAGTGGATTCGTTGTATGCGCCAGGACAAACGCTGTTGAGTGGTATCGAGACATATCCTAACATATCCTAACATAACATAACATAACATGACATATCCTAACAACATAACATAACATAACATAACATAACATAACATAACATAACATAACAAACCATAACATACATAACATAACGTGGCGTCCACGTCGAGTCGCATGTGTGTCTGAATGTGATGTGAGTCATGTGTGACTGAATGAATGTGATGTGGGCTTCCGAGACGGTCGAGCGGCTTGACGTCAAGCATTGACGTCAGATTTTTGCTTCCGACACCGGAGCATCCTCAGGATCTCCGGGCGAAAAGTGCGTCGAGTGTGTGTTGGGATTTGTGTGGTGCTGCGTGGTGATGATGCGTATTGCTTGCCTGGTGGCTGCTTTTTCCTGCATGTTTAGCAGTGGGAGGGCGACCAGTGCATGTCGCATGCTGCACGTTGCACCATACAGATTCGACCTGTTTCAGCGGATTATAGCAAATTAAGCTTTTGGTTCATTGTATATAAGGAAAATGCGATCGTCAAGCAGTTTTATCAAGCAAAACAAAACTAGGTGCTTGACCGTCTCGGAAGCCCTTTAGCTTTCACGAGAGGTAACCAAATGTAGTTGGCAGCCAGCGAACCGTAAGCGGCGAATAGAGGTGTACACTGTATACCTCTACACCAACAATAGCTCGTCAGAGGGTTCTCTGCTTACAATGAAATGACGGTCACAAGATGGTGCGTCATCACAAACAAGCAGTTTAAATTCACGCCTAATTTATTAGCAAAATCTCGAGTCAGCGATGTTAATAACCCATAAAAGGTAGGTATTTAGGTTTGGTGCATATTATGTAGAAAAATTATTTAACCTGTAATGTTATGTAATGTATACTGTAGTTTATTTGAATATTTTATGGTATTACTTGCATGGAAGTTGTTGGTGTCTAAAAAACTAAAGTACCATTTTAACCATTCTGGTACGAAACCATAAAAATGGTTTCGTACCAAAATGGTTAAAAATGTGACCCTTGGTGGCACTGGCTGGTGCATCTGTCCGTCACAGTAGCTTATTTTTGAGTTTCCTCAAGGCCTTTGCACATGACGACATTTTCACGCGTAATCAACGCGCGGTTTACAATCGCACGTCAACAACGTGGTTGAACCGCATCACCAATGTAGGATAAAAGAGAACGCATTCTCCATATTTGCTCTATGTATCAACTGTCATGTTAAAAGTACGGTTCAAACAAGGTTTAAACCCTGATTAAGGACTATAATCGTATTTTTGTCGTGACAGCTGACACAGAGGAAAATTGCGAGTGCGTTCTTAAAATGTACTTATGCACTATACGCATCTTCATCATAATCGCAGCGCGTTTTAGTTGCGTCTGCGGCAAACCATTAAAGAAAATAAATATTTTCACAAAATATCTACAGTTAGTTATTCAAAATACTGATTTTCATTCATCATAACATTCTGTTTTATTTAACAGCCTAGTAAGGTTATGATTATCGATTATCGGCTGTTGCTACAGCCTAATAAATCTTTTGGTTACAGATGTTAATTAAGATATTTTGTTCCAAGTTTGGAACAATAATAGCTAACATAATTTGGTGCGTCATCACCATAAACTTCGAGATAATCTTCGGCTAATTGATTCTTATAGCGCCGAGTCAGCGTGTCTTGGAGCCTTGGAAACTTGGAAGTAGAGATCAAACTTGCAAAGTTATATTATTTGGAAGACATGCTGAAGCCCACGTTATTAGGGTAGGTACAACTTTTTTTTTTAATTACGATGACTTAGATACCTAATGTTGATGATGCCCGCGACTTCGTCCACGTGGATGTAGATTTTTGAAAATCTCGTGGGAACTCATTGATCTTCCGGGGTAAAAAGTAGCCTATGTCCATTTCCGGGATGCAGACTATCTATGTGCCAAATCTTTTTATTCATTGCACTAATCATTCATAACCTACATCATACATGTAACATGTTACCAGGTTGGTAACAATGTGACTTTTTCTGATACAAAAGTTAATATAGGTACTCACTCAAATTACATAAATTGTTGTAACTAGTTACCTACTCTCTTGAATCTAGATCAGAATAATACAGTTGAATATCTACGAAAGAAAAAGATAATCGTACTAACAGGCTTAAGATAAAAAGTATGAAATCTCTAAGATAAAATCGCAATGTATTTCCTTGTCTATCTTTTCAATCCTTACAATTCTTTTCTTTTGAAAGACGCGATGAAAGATTTTAGGATTCAAGACGTTTTCAGAACATTTTTCCTCTACCACGTCAAAAGTCTTTTATCAATCTGTTCCCGAAATGTGTCATATATATTTTGCGTTCGCGTAGGTACCCAATATTTTTCCTCCGAGCTCTTATGAGGAGGAAGGAAGTATACCTTTTATATTATATCAGCCATCAGGGTTGTTTTGTAATAATTTTATTTGAAATGCTATGATTTTTGTTAAAGCTAAGATAACCTTCAACTTAATATTTATGTAAATCATCTTTGTCTTACAAAGGAAGTTAAGGTTCTTATCCCTATTTGAATCTACCTGTTATTTAGTCTCTAGTCTCGTTTAATTTTGAAGGCGGATATTATTAATTATGGTTTAAATCTCCCCGATCTTCGATCAAAGTATCTATTATATTTTCTAAATGGAGCAATCTGATTGGTTGATCTTTTCCTAGCTCATACATTTTTATCTCGCATAATATCTCTGAAGGAGTCACCTCATTATTTCTTTTAAAATCTAGGTATACCTTATTTCTTGTTACAAGAATTTCCTTATTCAAATCCCAGAACTGTTTTTCAAGAAAATAAATTATTTAAAATAACTTATTTCTCTTGTTTCTGAAATGGTTTCTCGCTTTCTCCATTTGCAATAAATCTTCAAACACGACTAGGTACACAATTTTAAAATAACTCCAGAATCTAGAGTGCCATCTTCCTTCAACGGTGGTTGAGAAAAAGTTAAATTGGATATCTTTTCCATTTCTCGCTTTTACAATATAAAGTTTAACCTGAGAAATGTTCTTGAAATTGAATTGAGGTTAGCGCACAGTTCACCAAATTGAGGCATAATTGGTTTGAAATTCTGATTGTTGTGTTTTAGATATTTGCAATAAACTAGAATTAGTTTTAGAATTACAATTACAGTACGCGGTACAGACCAGAGATTTAGAAATTATAAAATTCCAAACGCCTACCTGAAATCGAACCTGGGACCTCCTACTGATAAAATCACAGCCACGAGTGATCACAGCGCTTACTACTGCGCCAGGGAGGCAGCAAAACCTACTAAGTATAATTTAGTTCAATAGAGCATTTTCTCCTTGTATACTTCTATACAATATATAGATTTCGAATTGTGTGGTAGTACATAGCTCCTCAATACTACGGCCGACAGAGCATCGGTAACGTTGTTCCACGCGAGCAACCTCAGCCTTCCACCCCATTTAACGCCCTGGTGGAGGCCTTACGTGTAATTAAGTTATGATAACACAGCTTTATAGGCATTATATAGGTAATGGAACCTATTGTAGCGCCAATTGAAAAGAAAATCAACATGATTTTAACCTTCAAAACGAATAAGTATAGTCCGCGACAGGTCGAGATGGCAATCGGGGTATGAGGCGGGAGCACGCCCCGCACACCCGCACGTCACCCGTGCTCGCTCGCACCGGATTAGCGCGGGAGGTGTTCAGGTATGCGGAGCGTTCCCGCCCGGTTGCCATCTCGACCTGTCGCGTAATACACCTACCTAATTAATAAATTGATAAAATTTACTAAGTTCGTAAATGTCTAGTATGGTATCAGATCCAAAACTCCTTGTATGAATTCAGGAATTTCAGGAAATATTATTTTGTTTTTGTTACCTCATCTGTTTTTAGGTTTCCATACCTCAAAAGGAAAAACGGAACCCTTATAGGATCACTTTGTTGTCTGTCTGTGTGTCTGTCTGTCTATCTGTCTGTCTGTCGGTCTGTCACGAAACTTACAGGGTTCTTCCCGTTGACCTAGAATCATGAAATTTGGCAGGTCTTATAGCAGACATCCGGGGAAAAATCTGAAAACCGTGAATTTGTGGTTACATTTCACAAAAAAAAAATTGTGGTCCTGAACTAATAATTAAAGTTTTCAATTTTCGAAGTAAGATAACTATATCAAATGGGGTATCATATGAAAGGGCTTTACCTGTGCAAAATAAATAAAAATCTGTTTTAGAATAAAACAGATTTTTATTTATTTTTATGCATCATAGTTTTTTGAATTATCGTGCAAAATACGACTAAAGTACGGAACCCTCGTTGCGCGAGAATGACTCGCAGGGTTTGTACCATAGTCCATGTTGACCAACGCGGATTGGCAGAGCTCACTCACCTTTGAGAACTTTATGGGAAGGCATAAAGATTTCCCACAACCTCCTAAATTAAGTAGACCAAAATATCAAGTGAGTGGAAGAGAGGCACTGGGCACAAGCGGCAAAAGACGGTAAACTGTTGAACCAAGCTAAGCGATTTAGCGTTCCGGTACGATACCGTGTAGAAACTAGAAACCAAAGAGGTATGGGTTCAATGAAACCTCCATACTTCCAGGTTAGCCCACTACTGTCTTAGACTGCATCATCACTTACCACCAGGTGAGGTTGCAGTCAAGGGATAACTTATATCTGAACAAAAAATAATCTTATATCCAATAGTAGACGTCCTTTTGTTAAGACCCTACAATATAATATGTCGGTGGTTAAGACGTAGACGTTCAAAAAGCAAATTATCTAACAAAGTGAACGTGTTATTGTACGTAAATCACCCCATAGAACAAACTAACCGGGCCCAGTAGTCGTATTCAGTGTATAATCAAACAAGTAGATTGGCCGGCACATGGTAACGCCTGGCGAAACAACCCTAAGCTAACAAATGACTCCATTTCCTACACGCTCGACTTTATTCCACCTTAAATGACCTTCCTCGGTGGCTTGGAAATGCCTTCAATTCGGTCATTGGGTTTCCTTTTACAAAAACCATTAATATAATTAGGATATCTGAAGTAATTGTTTGGCTTTATTATAAATTCTGATAGCTGAAGCTGTGATAGCCTAGCGGTTAGGACGTCCGCCTTTTAATCGGAGGTCGGGGGTTCGATCCCGGGCACGCACCTCTAACTTTTCGGAGTTATGTGCGTTTTAAGTAGGTAATTAAATATCACTTGCTTTAACGGTGAAGGAAAACATCGTAAGGAAACCTGCATGCCTGAGAGTTCTCCATAATGTTCTCAAAGGTGTGTGAGGTCTACCAATCCGCACATGGCCAGCGTGTAGACTATGGCCAAAACCCTTCTCACCCTGAGAGGAAACCCGTGTTCTGTAGTGAGCCGGCAATGGGTTGATTATGATGATTAGAAATTCTTCGAGGTGGGCTCTCGGTATTTTTAATCAGAGTTTGCTTATCCAGCTTATTTCATTTTTAAGTTAAGAATGAAAAGACATCTTCATGCATCATCACTTGCCAGCAGGTCTACTTGCAGCCAAGCGCTATTCTACATATTCTTATTTTTTTAAGTCTATCCAACTGGTAATCGATGTTTGACCTTATTTATAAGTACTACTTGGATATCTTTGCTACAACTTTTTAATACCTACGGCATCCACAATAACTCCTAATTACTCCTAACAAGGATCTGCTCTAACGTACAGTACTTTGTTATGAGAAAACCACATCAAGCCTAGCCCAGTAAGTATTTTTTCAGGGAATTCGTAATAAAACAATACCTTCTCAGTTCCGTTGTGAATGGAAAAAAATAGGTAGGTAATTGTACCTATTCTTTTTCAGATTCAAGAAGCAAAAGCAATCTTGTACTCATACCTATTTTTATCTTGGATCTAACAAAATGCAAGGAACGATTTTTAAAAATGGAATAGCTATTGTGCATCGTCAACTTGTACCCTGGAGTGCACTCGAAACGATTTCATACAACGGGTATTTACTCGTAGGTGTAATCAATGTGAGAGCAGTGCTGCAAGCACACCAACTTTTACAAGTGTAAAAGAGGAGTTTATTCGTAGCGCGCTCCAAACAAACGTAGTTTGGTTCCCATTTAAATATTAACCAATCAAACTCATGTTTAACTATACTCTATCCACGGAAAGAAGTTAGTACGGTTATTGTTAAACTTTGACCACCAATCAATTACAAAGGGGGTTGAATAAGTCAGTATTCTACATGACGTATCCTTCATGAAGCTATCCACGCAAGAAGTTAGTATAGGGCTCTCTCTGTTACATAAAATCCCATACAAATGACAGACGAAAATCTCAGGGCGGCGTTAACCATTTTGAGACACCAAGCAATCACGAACAAAACTATATTTTCGAATTGTTTTCGAATGTTTTTTTGAAAACATTTTCTAATTGAATATTGAATGTTTTTTGAAAACATAACATATTGGTTGGTGTCTCAAAATGGTTAACGCCCACTGAGGTTTTCGTCTCTATCATTTGTATGGGATTACGTAACAAAGAGAGCCCTATACTAACTTCTTTGCGTGGATAGAGTATAGAACCGTCATGAAGGTATGTAGAATACTGACTTATTCAAAGCCCTTCGTAATTGATTGGTGGTCAAAATTTAATAGTAACCGTAACGTAACTTTAACCGCCTGCAATGCAACTGAACCTACGGCTTCCATAACTCCGTGTGAACGAAGTCGCGAGAAATAGATAGTGTAAAACAAATGAATCTATGAAACTACTCGAAACTATTTGCCTTCGATAAACCTTCGTGCGCTCGTAAATATTCAGTTGCACTGCTTGTTTTGCTCTTAAAGTGTAATCGTTCCAGTGTGCAATGCAAAACATTTTCAGCGAGAATTACTAATGCTATTCTTTGTGCTACCTCCTACAGTTTTTATATGAATGTTGAATGAAAATCATGTTTTCGGTGTGTAGGGGTATGTATGTGAGTTTCTTCATTCCACCATAACCTCTAAATGCCTGAAAAGCTTTAGATGTATAATATCATTAGAATACTTACATCATCTCAAGTGACACTGGGATTATTTTTTTCAAATCAGTATGACCTATGTGCCCTCCGTATGGCACCATTTTCAAATATAAAAAAGTTAGATATCTGTGGTTCAATTCGTTTTTGGCAGGGGGTTGTGTTTTAATTTTTTAATTACGACTTGTTAATGGTTTTAATTGACCGATGTAAAACCTCTTGTACTTTGGCGAGTGTGTGAGTGTCACAGGGCTCAGGCATCAGTGGATTCAATATGTTAAAGAAAAAGAAAAGCTAAATGTTCTAGGCTGTAGTGTAGTGATATCCGGACGCCATCAAGCGCCAATATCCGGCCAGTTACAGCCGGCTACATGCGAGTTGCTCGAGGAAATGAGATTTTATCATTTTACCATTCTATTAATTCTCTCTCTGACTTTGATAGGTAGGTAACTAACTAGTGTATTTCAAAATAATATTTATCATAAGATGGCCATATCTAAGTAGAGAGTAGGTATAATTTTTCCATATTAAAGCGTTCATAGTATGCAGATACAAATTATTTTAATCAAGTCTAAATTCGAGTAAAAATAGAAACAAGGCAAATATTAAACCAAATTGATAGCACTAAAACAAACCATCCATTTCTGCAAATAGCAGGGTTAATTATTAAGAAAGCTGATGTGGAAGTGGGTAAGTCATGTCTATCTTAGAGCCGACGCGACGGCCGTAGAAGACGTGTTCTGAAGTGGAGACCACGTACCGATAAGCGCAGTGTAGCGACCTCCAGACCTCTGGAGAGACGACCTGAAAAAGGTGGCGGGATGCGGGTGTATGAAGAAGGTGGAAGAACGAGCTCGGTGGTTTGATCTTGAAAAAGCTTACCTATTTCCAGCAGCGGACCTATACAAGCTAATGAATTGGATAGATTGGATGAAGTCATAATTAACGAAATCGCAGAAAATACATAATTATGTATACTATAAACCCATGCCCACGACTTCACCCGCGTGGGGTCAAATTTTTGAAATCTGGTGAAAACTCTTTGATTTTCCGGGGTTAAAGAGTAGCCTATGTCACTCTCCAGGTCTTTAGCTATATCCATGCAAAAAAATCCGCCGAACCGTTGATTTGCTCCGTTGCGGCGTGATTGAAAACAAGCCAACAAACGAACACACTTTCGCATTTATAACATGGATAGTGATAGGCTAAATAGAGTTAGCCATATAACAAACAACAACTTCAAAGTTCAAACAGCATAAACATAATAACCAACCGTCCCCAGGGGCCTGCCATAACACTATTAATTGTTCAAACCGAGTGGGGCCTTCATAAATCCTTGAATTGTTATTCAAGCGTGCTTCCTAAGGTCACGCCCCGCCTTTATGGGCACAATAAAAAGCAAAACAACGCATCCATCTGACAGATGAGATCTGAAATGGGCTTTTCAGAGGAAATCATGGCCGCGAATTGCTCTAAATATCATACTTTGTATCAGCAATTTCGCACAAATTGCAACATTTCTCTTTTGCGAATGAGATGGCGAGTCCTTTTCTAAGTATTTATGGATATGTAAATAATAAAAATTAAAAATCTCCACAATACGGAAAAGAACGGGACTAACCGATATTGTTTTCAAAGTGTTTAGGTCGAAATGGAGGTGGGCAAGTGCATGGCTACAGGACTACAGATGACCGATGGACCCGTTTGCTACTGGAATGGAGACCACGTATCGGAAGGAGAAACTTTGGAAGACAACCATTCCGTTGGTACGGCGACATCACCAGGCTTGTGGAAAAAACTTGGAGGAGGCTCGCCCAATATCGGGAAGAATGGCGTGCGCGTGAGGCCTATGTCCAACAATGGATAAATAAGGACTAATAAAGAAGAAAGACGAAATTTTTTTTAAACGTGTAGCACACGGCACGGTTAACCGCTTTCCTTGATACCTAAGTATAACTAGTTTTTTCGGGAAAAAAGGGAAAAAATCTAAAGCAAACAACGAATCCATCTGACAGATGAAAATCTAAAATGGTTGTTTCAGAGGAAATCATAGCCACAAACTGCGCTGTACTTTGTATCAGCAATTTCGCTGAAGTTAGCTGCGTATTTGTTACAAGCTAAATTGTGCCACTTAAATACACAACATTGCAGCTTTTCTCTTTTGCAGAAATTTCGAGTAATTTTATGAATGTATGAATTCCATTTTCCTACCGATAAAACCATTTCGCGATGTTTTGTAAGAATTAGTTTTAATTTGTAGTTATAGAGCTCTCTCTATTTCAATTAAATTTTCAGCTTTCATAAAAAAACTAAGGTCTCGCACGCACTGGCTCTCTAGCCAGCGCGTGACCTTCTAGACCTTCGTTTTTTATGAAAGCTGAAAATTTCTCTGAATATTGTCCCCAACATAGGGAGGAACGATAAGTGACTATGAAGTTTAGATCATGGTGGCTGTGGTAGATAACAGATAATTAAGGCCCGGTGGTACCCATAGCTCTCCTTTACTACCTTTACCTTAGTCCATTACATTCAATTGTATCATTTTATATTTAGAAAAAAAAATGGTTTTTATTATCATCATCATCATCATCATCATCTCAACCCATCGCCGGCCCACTACTGAGCACGGGTCTCCTCTCAGAATGAGAAGGGCTTAGGCCATAGTCCACACGCCGGGCCAAGTGTGAATTGGTAAACTTGACACATCTTTAACAAATTTATGAGCGAATCTCCACAAGAAAGATTAGTCGGACTGATTATGCTCAGGCTGCAAAAGTAAAAAGAATTAAATGAATTTTTGTTCTAAGGTTGCTAAGGCTGCAGAAGTAAAGATAAATAAATAGCTTCTTGTAATTTATATCGTTACAAAAAGGAATGAAAAGGGGCATTCTGTACGTAACGCAAAAGTAGGTAATACAGTCCCAGCGTAACAGAAAAGTACCTACCTAATATCAACGAGAACGAAGAATGACAAAGTGACAGAGCCATCTAATTTGCTTTATAAGCCTTACAAAGATACGCACCCAACTCATTACCGCAAATTAGGTTAGAGAGCCTCTAGAAAAAATGAAAGGGCTTTTATTGAATGAATATTCTGAAAGATGGTCGTCGCGGTGATCATTAAAAATAATTATGGAGCCTCCGTCATACTAGCCGAGCTGTGTATTAAATAACTTAACACCTTTGTTACTGTAACACAAAGGAATAACAATCTAGTGAAATATGAGAGCCTGAAAACTCGCTTTATAAAGACCTATCTATCTTAATTTCTTTTTGAAGGAGAAATAATTAGCAATGTTTATCATAAACTAGCTGATGACTTCGTTCGCGTGGAATTAGGGTTTTTTAAACATCCAGTGGGAACTCTTTGATTATCTGAGATATAAAGTAACCTATATGTCACTCTCCAGGTCCTTATCTATACACATGCAAAAAATCACGTCAATCGCCGTTGCGGCGTGATTGAAGGACAAACCAACAAACAAACACACTTTCGAATTTATAATAAGGGTACTGATACCTAAAACTATCTTGATTTCCTATTTAAAGCCAACTTTGCAGTAAGATTTAAGAGTATGCCAGATGTGGGTTCAAATCAAAGTCAAAGTTAAACTTTTCAATTGTCATGAGTCATGACTGTAAGATATTATTTATGTTAAGTGTTCGAAGTTCGATAATTTAGTCCGAAGATTTAAAATCAAACAGGGTTAGATTTCTCCTCACAGACAACCACCAGGTTCAATTCTCTGTGTTTCTCCTACATCAATGGTAAGTGTGACCATTCGTATTAATTCACTCTGTTCTTCTACTGTTTGAAGAAGGACAGACTGTAGAGCTTTAAGGTATATTAGCGAAAAATAGATTATTAAAACAGTTAATCAAAATCCAGTAATAGGCACCTACTTGAGCTTTATCATTATTTAAAATATAATTTCTGACTAGTGGATTTATTAGAACACAGTAAAATTATAATAAAATAATGTTTCAGAAAGTATCCTGGAAATATCCAAGAAGAATCCTGGAAACTTGTTAAATACTCAGTAGATTTGTATTAAAGTATAGAAGGTCCATCTTAAATCTTCTAAGATCCTTGTAAAACGAGATGCAACACTTTAACATAAATAAGCAAAGTTTTTTTTCGCTAGTTACTTAAATGATAAAAGCGATCTAAAACTATTTACAACTGAATAAAATTAAGCTTTGATAAGGAGTTCTCTTTGAAAGCGTGCATACTCGTATCAGCTGAAAGCTATGTACATTCCATATTCCATATTCAGACAGCACCTAAGCGGGAGAACATTTTCACATGGACGAGATAGATAACTTTGTGCTGGCGTCGCGTCGCTAACACATAATGCAACAAATAAATTGAGAACGGCGTGACTTTGCACAGAAGTCCTTATCATAGAGTAGAGATGGAACATTTCACAGGTAGCATCTGAAAAATCATTTGTATCTAAGATTTGCTACCTTTAGTGTAGCCTATGAAAAATCAAAAAGTTTGAAAACTATTACCGACAATAACCCCCTTGACCTTCGACCTAAGCTAAGGCGGCTGGTGTCAGTAACACGCAACAAATAAATTTAGAGAGCGGTGTGACTAAGACTTTACACTGAATTCTATATTATTATCTTCCGTATAGAAGAGATGGACCACTTCACAGGTAGCATGTGATACATTTAATCTCGTTTGTTTAATTTCTCACGCGTTAAGTCGCTAAAGAGTGTGCAAGCGAGAACATTTGCATCTTTGCGAGTTAGAAATAGAAAAACATCTAGATGAAATACTAATAGCAAACGATTGTAAATGCGATAATTGGGAAATAACTTTCGGTGAAAAACCACCTGTGAAATATGTCAATGAAGCAAACGAGTGTAAACGCGAATCTGGCAAAGCACTTTCCGTGAAAAACCGTCTGTGAAATCACTGTGAAGAAGAAATAATTTCACCAAATGAAAACGATTTAAAAGTAGCAATAATGCCCATCTCTACTGAATCGTGCGAGAACAAATGATACGAGAAACGATTGTTTATAGCTCTTTTCTATAAACCGATCCTCTGAAGAGCGAAGGGGTAACAAAATAGACAACTATAGACATGATTTCTGAACGATTTTCACATTTCAGTTTTACATTTTTATATTTTCTTCGCTTTAATATTGTTCTTACTTCAGATACCTAATGTGTTTTTAACTCTAACGATGGAACATGTTAACATAGAAAAGGAATACCTACCTAAGTACTTCATAGTTTTGTTGTTTCATCTTTCTGAACATTTTTCAGCAAAACTTTATTTAGATTCTAAGGTCAATAAAAACACTGCTGGTAGAATGGTTTAGCTCTGAAATATATCTCAATTTATATTTCTACACAATAAATAAGTAAGTACTGGTACGTTATATATATATGTATATAGCTTGGCGACTGACAGTACATCTTTATGGGTATACTGTTTTACCCATTGTACCCATATTGTACCGCAATCGTGTGACATTATATTTTTGTATGATTAGGTCTAGTTTTTACTCACAATATAAGAAGTTACCGTTCAGATTGTCCACTAACACTTATTTTGATCTTTCTAAAATAAAATTAATAAACGTCAAATATGCGATAAAGAACAATGGGCAAAATGGTCCTCATCGCCTTTACTTATCTTTCGACCAAACGCATTTGCGCGCCGCGACGCGACGCTAAACGCCTTGATCT